>NC_133620.1:436208877-436331499 GCF_048593235.1 Sminthopsis crassicaudata
AACCTTTTCTGTCTTTCTTCAATCCTGCAGAGATTGAGATTCTATAGGAAAACTCTTATCCCTGGCCCACATTTCCAAAGGCCAACTTTTGTCACTGACCTTTGTGGTAGGGTATTAATGATCAAAAGTCATCAAACATTTGGCTGTGTAGCTGGAAAGGGACACCCTTAAGAGGGTCAGGAGTGAATGCAGAAACACATTGCTTGAGTCACTTGTGGGACATTTCACATTGATCGAAGTTTTTTCTAACCCTTCTGAACCCAAAGTATCCTTTCTATTTTCACTCAAATAGCCATGTGAGTTTTTAAAGAAAATTACTATTTCAATTACACAAAAAATACATACATGTATTTCAAGCTACTCTATGATTATTATTTTAAGTCAATTTGGCTCAAATTCAATACAGTAAAATTTCAGTGTCTTCTCTCCCTTCCCTTTCCTCTCCCCAAAAAAAGTAGATTAATCCTTGGAGTTTAGTATAAAAGGATTTGACTTGATCATAGTATATCTAGTTTATGACTGTAATAAAATATGGACATTGTTTAAGACAGCCACATTTTTAAGGGAAATAAATGAAAGAAATTGAGCTCTGTGAATCGCCATATTTTTTCTCTTGGCACTGAAAGTTACAAAGCTCTACATTTCATTCTGACTTCATTACATTTTGTATTAGAATGCTGCTCCCTGGTGACCATTTGAGAAACGGCAGAAACTTAGAAGCTTTTTGTACAGTAGACAGGCAATCATGGAACAGCATCTTTATACCACAACTAATGGGTAGTTGACATAAGGCAGGTAAGATAACTGAATGAGTTGCTGAATTTTCCCAATGTATGTATGGTAGTGATAAGATACAGGACTGGGAGTCAGAAGACGTTGATTCTGTCTTAAAGTAGCTGGTGTTATCTGAATAACTAGATAACCTAAGATATGTTATTTTCTAAACTTTAATTTTTTTTAATCTATAAAATAAGGAGATATATTTATTCTGTAGCAGTTTTGGAAGATATCACTAGTCCTAGTGGGATGGAGTTATAGGAAGACAGCTTTCAACTCTAAATAAGGATAAATAGCATCATAATTAGAGTTATCTCAAAAATGGAATGCTTTGTGGGGTTGTTAAGTTTCTAGTTCTGGGGGAGGTGCTTCAGAAGCTGATTAATGATTTGTTGGGAATGTGGTTCAGGCATTAGCCAATAGCCCTGGATCTGGGAATACAAAGATAAAAATGAAACGGCCCTTGATCTCAAGGAGCTTCTGTTCTATTAGTCAACAACTTTCCATGGTGCCCATTTCTACTCTACTTCAGGGATGCTCACACCTGAGATGTCACACTCACCTGAATCTGTTCTGACTCCAGGATCCTAAATTTTGAAATCCTTTTCTCTGACCTTCTTCTACCATTTCCTCCTGGCCCCCCTGTTTCCTGACTTTCACAGTGATCACCTGCCTTTAAGCCCTCTCTCTTCTCCTAATCTATTTCTATTTTTTTATTCACTCTATAGTTTCCTATTTCAACTGGCTTAATATTATGTTCATTTATATTTTTGATTCTATAGTCTCCTCCTTCAGTTAACTCAATGACACATTGTCTTCCACGTCTCTTTGTTCTTTTTCTGTTTCCATCTTGCTAACTCCCAATCCAGAATTACTCTTACCATAGAGCACTACTAAAATAAATGTAAAAAACTAAATTAAGCTAAAAAGAAAACCTGAGCTGATTGAGTCATACTATTTATCCTCAACTAGGCATTAACTGCTATGTAGTCATCATTTGTCTCAAACTGATTCACCCTGTACCCTTTAAAACTCCCCCTCCTTCACTTTCCTTATTTCTATTGATGGGTACTTATCTCCTCCAAAACTCAGTCATTTTTGGCTTTTTCTTCTTTCACATCCCCCACTTCCAGGCAGTTGCCAAGTTCTATCAATTATATTTTCACAGCATTTCAGATATATTCTCTTCTTTTTTATTTATCCTATCACCCTAATTTTTGTTCCCATCACCCCCTCACTTAGTCTTTTGAAAAAACCTTCTAACTACTCTCCCCATTTTCCAGTTTCTGACCAATCCATTCTCATATAACCACTAAAATAAACTTCACAAAGCAGAGATCTGTTCATATTATTTGCCTTATTCAAAACCTTTAGGGCCTCCTCATTGGCCATAGTAGAAAACACTAACTATTTAGCTTGGCATATAAAACTCCTCCCAATATGCCTTTCCAAACATATTTAACTTGACTCATTTATTTATGCAGTTCCTCACTGCTAATGTATCATATTCTATTTGTATTCATCATTACTTTTTCCATTGCCTTTTGGGTGACCTGCAATTTTTATTCTTCAGAAACTATGATATTTCATGATTTTCAGTCATAAACTATCAGAATGATATTGAAAGATCAGCTTCTATCTCAGGGAGGAGCTTGGCATGGTTAAAGTAGGTGTGCAATTTCCCAAGGGTATAACAGACCACTCTTTTCCTATTATTCAATTCTATGTACAATTTATCATCTACTAAAAGTGTCCTTCCAAGATCTATGCATCAGTCCTCTGGGCAAGCCTTCCAAATACATGACAAGAAATATCCTCCAACCCCTTGATTTTTCTGGAATGAGGGGCGTGAATGTGAAGACTTTATGTAATTCTATATTCAAAAAGGGTCAGATTAGAAGCTGATGACAGCATTTAATTTGGGTAGCAGCAATTAAAAAGAGAGCTCCTTGAGTTCAGGGAATTTAAAAATGGAAGTGATTTGATCAGATACATCTGTTTTATTGGACATTAGGCATGAGGCGATTAGATGGCAAAATAAATCGCTGACCCTAGAATCAAGAAGATCTAGAAGAGGGAAACAAGGAAGGATTGAAGGCAGGAAATCACAATCAAGTCCAAGAAACAGGGATAGGGAAGGACGGAGGAAAGTGGGAGGCCAGAGAAGAGGATTTCAAAGTTTAGGATCTTGGAATCAATTTCAGATGGCTGTGACATTTCAGGTGTGACTACCCCGAATTAGAGTAAAAATGGGTATCAGGGAACCATGTAGACCAACCTCAAACATTTACTAGTTGTGCAACTCTAAGCAAATCGATCTATTTGCCTCAGTTTCCTCAACTGTAAAATAGGAATAATAATGGCACTTACGACCCAGGGCTGTTGTAAGGATCAAATGAAATGATATTTGTAAAGTGTACAGTACAGTATGTGGTATGTAATAAGCACTTAATAAATGTTTATTTCCTTTCTTCCTAAATACCTCTCCAAATAAATGACTAAATAACCTCATGACTGCATTAGGAAGGGGAAAAGGAGATCTACACACAATATTTATGTGTTCAGTGAAGATTTATTAAAAGATATTTTAAAAGCCAATCAAAGTCTCAGGAAGGCTGGAGATGGTAGTCAGATGTTCGAGTTCTCTAAAGGAAGTACTGCTATACACCAATGGTATAAAGCAACTTCATAGGATGGTTGCCTTTTATATCAGAAAGGTGCCATCTCTAACAGGAGGAGATGCATCATGTAGTTGTGCAACTTCCAATCAGTGGTCAAACCTTGCTGTTTCTACATTCGTGTTATCTCCCATGTGCTCACTCCTCTTCACCATCCTGGACTACTGCATCAACTGATGGTTTCTTAGCCTCAAGTCCCTCTTTAAGTATAGTTCTGATCATGTTATCCCTGCACCCCCTGTTTAATAAACTCCATTATCTTTATATTACCTGAAAAATCAAATATAAAATCTCCTGTTATTCAAAGCCCTTTAGAACCTAGCTTCTTTCTAATTTTATGTTCATCTTATGTTGTATTCTCATCCACAGATTCCACAATACTGTGACACTGACCTCCTTCCTCTTTCTTGAATAATATACTCAGTCTTGAGATGTAGGATATAATCACTGATTATTGCCCATGCCTGGATTTCCATCCCTTCTCATCTTTACGTCCTTGCTTCCTTCAAATCACAGTTAAAATTCCACCATCTGCAAGAAGTCTCTCATAGTCTCCCTCAAAGCTAATGCTTTCCCTCTGAAATTATCCTCAATTTATCCCAGAAATATCTTATTTGTACATAGTTGTTTCTCCCATTAGTCGGTGAGATCCTTGAGGTCAGGGATGGTTTTTGCCTTTCTCTGTTTCTCAAATTCTTAGTATAATGGCTGGCGTGCAGCAAATGTTTGATAAAGGCTTATCGAGTTGACTTTGGAGGTCCCAGGATAGTGATTGGTAGAACAAGTTCTTATCTACTGATCTACTTCAAATCTATATTTTGGATCTTAAGTCTAGCAACTGTTTGAGGAACATGAGAGTAGAATATTTCCTTATTTGCTAAAAGTGGATATAAAAGTCCTATCTCTGATGTATGTGTTATGAGCTGTCTGGGCCCACATAGATACTTTATCTATGGCAGTTAGCCCTGGGGAGAAAATTCTTGGATGGTAATAGGGACAAAAGAGGGAAAATCCATACATTTGGAACACATGCCAATTATCTGGCAAGAATGAGAGATTCAATCAGTCAAGCATATTAAGACCCCATTACGTGGTGAGCACTGTACTGAGTATCAGGGATACAAATAAAGATTTTTTTCTTCCTTCCTTTCTTTCTTTCTTTCTTTCTTTCTTTCTTTCTTTCTTTCTTTCTTTCTTTCTTTCTTTCTTTCTTTCTTTCTTTCTTTCTTTCTTTCTTTCTTTCTTTCTTTCTTTCTTTCTTTCTTCTTTCTTTCTTTCTTTCTTTCTTTTCTTTTCTTTTTTTTTTAAAGGCTCTACTCTCAAGGAGTTTATCTCCTTTTTTAATGACTGAAATTTGTATAGTATTTTATTCTTCATTAGATGCATTTCATAAATGATCTCATTTGTTTTTTACCAGTGTAATGTGATGTACAGGTAATTCATACCATACTACACAATAATTTTTCCCAAACTTTTGTTGTCTTTCCTGCAATCTCCTGTGATCAGCATTTTCTAAATGGGAGAACTGCTTTTTTTTTTTTTTTTTTTTTTTTTTTTTTTTTTTTTTTGGAGGGGAGGGTTAGACAGAAATGAAAAGAAAAAGAAAACCATAAAAAATCCAACACTACCTTTTCATAGGTACCCTCTGTTATATTCTCCTCTACCAAGAAGCCTATCTTTCAGTCTTTGGTAAATCTAGTCCCTGACTAATTTCTTTAGACCCTACTTTTTAGGACTTCTGAGCCAATGAGAAAGATCAATGCCCCATCTTATCTCCTGCTACTAATATTAAAAATTGTCTGCCCTTTAACAGTTGGGCCCAAGACTGCTTCTGATTTCATTCCCATTGTTTGGTGACTAAGGCTCCTGGGGGGTATATAGCAGTAATTGGCTAATTTCTGAATCAAACAATAAGAGCAGAAGAAGGCTTATGTATCTATATTGCTTCTTCCAGCATCTGCCAGAGGAGAGTTTCTGTCAAGTAGTTTGTCTCTTAATGAAGGAAAGAACACATACATAAAATAGATGAGATAGTAGATGGAAGGTAACCTTAGAAGGGAAAACACTATTAGTTGGGAGATCAGAGAAAAGTCTTATGAAGAAAGTCCTACTTGATCTGAATCTTGAAGGAGAATGGCCTTAGGTTATTCTTTCAAGTGAGGAATCAAAGACCTCCTAGAAGTGCTTATAGTTTTGTTTTGTTTTGTTTTTTTCCTTTGAGATTCCACATGTGAAATGCTAACTCAGATTTCACCGGGGAAGAAGAATTAATTTCCAATACACTCAAATCCTAACAAAAGTTTATTATAGTATTATATAAATATATATATATATATGTGTGTGTGTGTGTGTGTGTTTACATATCTATAGCAGTAACAATAAAATACACTGATAGTCTTCAAATTGAGGAAGGATAGTATTTGCAGTTATAAATTTCTAAAAAACAA
This sequence comes from Sminthopsis crassicaudata, assembly GCF_048593235.1. Lineage (NCBI taxonomy): Eukaryota > Metazoa > Chordata > Mammalia > Dasyuromorphia > Dasyuridae > Sminthopsis > Sminthopsis crassicaudata. The sequence goes on from NC_133620.1 coordinate 436,214,780, forward strand.
AATCATTTTTCTTAAAAATAAATTTCATTTTGTCTTGTTTTTATACCATTATTTTTTTCTTTTCTTCCCTTCCTTCCTTCCTTCCTTCCTTCCTTCCTTCCTTCCTTCCTTCCTTCCTTCCTTCCTTTCTTTCTTTCTTTCTTCCTTCCTTCCTTCCTTCCTTCCTTCCTTCCTTCCTTCCTTCCTTCCTTCCTTCCTTCCTTCCTTCCTTTCTTTCTTTCTTTCTTTCTTTCTTCCTTCCTTCCTTCCTTCCTTCCTTCCTTCCTTCCTTCCTTTCTTCCTTCCTTCCTTCCTTCCTTTCTTTCTTTCTTTCTTTCTTTCTTTCTTCCTTCCTTCCTTCCTTCCTTCCTTCCTTCCTTCCTTTCTTTCTTTCTTTCTTTCTTTCTTTCTTTCTTTCTTTCTTTCTTTCTTTCTTTCTTTCTTTCTTTCTTTCTTTCTTTCTTTTTCTTTCTTTCTTTCTTTCTTTCTTTCTTTTTCCTTCCTTCCTTCCTTTCTTTTCTCTCTTTTTTTTCTCTCTCTCTTTCTTTTTTTTTTTAAACTTTTTTATGGCTGTCCTTTCTGTTTGGTTACTGTATATATTAACTTTTTGACTCTGCTTACTCATACTTTTCATCTGATCATGTAAATTTTTCCAAGCTTCTCAGTATTTATCATATTTGTCATTTCTTAAACTATAGTAACATTCCACTATGTTCAAGTACTATAATTTGCTTAGCCATTCTCAAGTCAAAGGGCAGCGATTTTGTTTTTAATTCTTTGTTATTATAAAAAATTGTTACTATGAATATTTTCGTGTATATGGGGTCTTTCTTCTTATCAACGACTTCTTTGAAGTGCATGCTTGGCTGTGGAATCTCTGGGTCAAAGAGTATGGATTTTATTCTAGTTATTTTATTTCCATAATTCCAGATTGTTTTCAGAAAATGGGCAAAAGTGTATTTTTATGCACTTCATATGCATAGAATCCACAAGGATAAAATATCACAGAAAACACTGCAACGGTTGTAATAGTGTTCATTGTGCTACAGAAGTAAAAACTACAAAATAAGGTCTAGGAAGCAACTATTGAAGATTATACATATAAAGAATAGAGGCCTTTTTTAAAAAAACAGAGAGAAGAAAAAAAAAAAAAGAATGGAGATCTAGATGTCCAAATGAATTAACAAGCACTTCTAAAAACTGTTTTTTCCCCCTGAGACAATTGGGGTTAAGTGACTTGCCCAGGGTCACACAGCCAGGAAGCGTTAAGAGTCTGAGATCACATTTGAATTCGGCTCCTCCTGAATTCAAAGCTGGTGCTCTATCCACTGCGCCACCTAGCTGCCCCCTAAAAACTTTTTTTTTTTTTTTAAATATTAAAAAATCAACAATAATTTCAGCACAAGACGAATGAAAACGAGGATTATATATGAAACTCTAAACTTTTATGTTGTTTTGAAAAATATCTATTAAATTTAATAAAAGTCCTAAAGAAATAATAGAAAAAGAAATACCCAGAAGAGCACTTTTCTGATCTAGTAAAGAACTGGATACCCAAGAGTATTCATCAATTAGGGAATGGTTGAAAAAATTATGGTAATATTAAAAATGGAATTGAATTGTTCCTAATATATCTTGGATATCACATCTTCACCAGAGAAATTTACTGCAAGGATTTTTTTTTAACCAGATGACTGTTTCCTTTTTAATTCTAACTGAATTGATTTTGCTTATACAAAAGTTTTTCAGTTTCATCTAATAAAATTTTTATCACCTTTATCAGAGAACTTTGCTACAAAGCTTTTTTTAAAAACCGGATAACTTCTTTTTTTTTTTTTTTTTTTTTTTTTAATTCAGAAAAAAGGACAGAAGGAAATCCAAAAGGAGACATGAATAAGCAAAACAGCTTTGGGAGTAATATGTTCAATTGTTATGTACTTAAAAAAAAAAAAAAAAAAAAAAAAAAAAAAAAAAAAACGACAAAAAGCTGTATGTAATAGAGAACTGCAATTTTATATGCAATTCTCCTACCTCTCTGCAAGGAGATAAAAATAGGTAATGTGTATATGATGCTTTAAGGTCTGTCAAGCTCTTTTTATATATTATTTCAATCGCTTCTCCTAACAAAATTATAAATAAGTGTATTTGATATTTGAGGAATCTGACGCTAAGAGAAGTAACTTCTTATGATCACACAATTAATTAATATTTGGAGACAATATTTAATTTAGGTCTTCCTGATTTCGGGAAGAACATTCTATTTACTACACTATCTAGCTGTTTAGAATGGGGATGTAAGGGCAGGAGTGTGAAAGGAAATAGTCTGTCATAATTATTTATTTTTGTTGTGGATATCACCAGCACCATCATCATCATCATCATCTTCTTCATCATCTTCATCATCATCACCAAAACACTCAACAAGATTCTTCTAATGAAATAAAAGCTCCCGGTATTTTATTGCAGACGCGGAAAAATTCTCGTGCATCTGCTCCAGGAACTAGCCGCCACCGAGCTACACTCACAGTTTTCTCGTTGCACCACACTTTTCCCGGGCATCCACCGCTCTTGAATCTGGACTGTAGGACCAGCGAGCCTTGCTACTATTGGCTCCTGCCTACATCGTTTTTTTCCTCCGCCAATAGGCTCCAGGGACGATTCTTTCGTCTTGACCAATCAATATGTTTTGTTTTTTAAATTCCTGACGCGTTAAGGCCTTAGGCGATCTTGATTGGGTTTCGTGAGCTCCGCCTCCTATATGATTGGCTGCATCTCAGGGAGGACGGACTGATGGCGGAAGACGCCGAGCTGCGCAGAGTGATTGACTCCCGGCAGAGTGAGAAGGCGGGGCTTCGCAGGAGTAGGAGAGAAGTCGTTCGGACGCGCCTATGGAGCCGGTTCGGTGTCCGGATCACGGTGAGGGCGTCGGGGCTGGACTCGGGTGGGCGGGTGCGTGCCCGGAGGGACGGGTGTTCGCGTGCCCTCACTGTCGCCTTCTTCCCTCAGGGGACCCTTTGCTTTCTGAAAACCGGAATCCGCGAGGGCCCCAATAAAGGCAAGAGCTTCTTCGTGTGCCGGGCAGAGTCCTGCGGCTTCGTGCTGCCAGTCGAGTAGGTCTTGGGTGTGGGGGGGGATGGGAGGGGCAGCGCTTCCAGTGCTCGGATGTCGAAGCCCATCAGTGCTTGTCACCCCAAGGCAGTCTAACACACGTTTGCTGACCCTCAGCCTCGAAGCCGGGAACGTCTGGGTTCAAGTCTCGCGCCAGTGTTAGTTACCCTGAGGTAACCTCACCTACTCTCCTAGACTAAGTGCGGCTGACGTGCATTGTGGAAGGGATCCACGTGCTGAGGAACGCTTAAGGCCCGCCCCTTTCCCCGCCCACTTGCAGGTTTCCGGTTAAGGATTAGTCCGAAATGGAATTATATTTAGAAATGAAAACAATTCAGCTTGGACGCGGAGACTTGTTGGATGCTGAGAGTAGCCAAGGCAAGGAATCTGTTCTCAAAGAGCTTACAGTTTAGCAATGATGTATGTGCAGAATGAGAGCGCGACAACAAGGGGCAGCTGTCTCATTAGTTAGAGCACCAGCCCTAAGTCTGGAGGACCCGAGTTCAAATCTTGCCTCAGACACTTAACACTTCCTACCTGTGTGACCCTGGGCAAGTCACTTTACCCCAACTGCCTCAGGGAAAAAAAAAAGCAAAGGAGACAACAAAGCAGTAAATCAAGTTCTGATTCATAGTTTGTCAATTTCCAAGTGTAAATGATCCAAGTGTAAATTTTTGTCCCGAAGTTTTTAATACTTGCCTTCTGTTTGAACTGGTACACTCTTGTTCACACATTAGTCTATTTTATTTACTCTTGGCTTCAACCATCTTGAAATCATAGTTATTAAAAAAAACCCTGTAGGTTCAAAGACAGGTTAACTCCTGAGTTAATCAGGGTTTTGATGTGAACTAATTAAAACTTATCTTTATGTGGAGACCACTGAGACGCGTAGAGTGTTTTGCCCTTATATTAAGTCACTCCCAAATGCTAAGCCTTATTGTGTCTACATCAGGGGCTCTCCAACTACAGCCCGTGGGCCAGATGCAGCCGCTGAGGACGTTTATGCCCCGCAGGGTTATGGCAAACGGGCTGAGGGGCGAGACAGCGTGAGCTTTTGTTGTTACTCTAGTCCGGCCTCCCACTGTCTGAGGGACGGAACTGGCCCCTATTTAAAAAGTTTGAGGGCCACTGGGACTCTACACATTTACTTTTCTAAGCAGCAAAGTTCCCTTTGGACATTTTTGATAGACTCTTTTAAAAACACATTATATGATACATCACCACCTTCTTAAACATTAGATAGAAAATAGAATTTAAAATTTATTGTTAACTCTAGGTTGTTATGAATACCAATGACTGCTGCTTAGAAAAGTAAATTTCAGTTTCTGACAAGCTCTTACAAAATTCCTCAGGCTTTTAGAGGCCTGACCTCATAAATGAGTTTTATATTTCTCTTATATTTAATTTTTTTTTCTTAAGAAAATAAAAAATAATTAAGAAAATTGTTAGGATTTGAATTTAGTATATTGACTAGTACCCAGCATCCTGAAATGAAAAAATATATATTCTTTTTCTGTCTTCAGTATTCCTGTTTCTCATTGTTTGTTACACGAAGATTATGTGGTAGAGCTTCAGGGTTTGCTTAAGCCTCAGGACAAGAAAGAATACAGGTATGTCCAAAGCATATGTGCATGTGTCTATTGTATGTGTATTTATGCGGCTAAGAATATCTGTATATGTATATGCTTACATATTACACACACTGCCATCTAGGGGAGGGGGTGGAGGGAGAATTCAGAACAGAAGGGAGTACAAGGGATAATGTTCTAAAAAAATTACCCATGCATATGTACTGTCAAAAAAGTTATAATTATAAAATTAATAAAAAAGAAATGATTAAAAAAATAAATAAAAATGTTTGCCCAGTCTTCCTATACTTTTGCACTCTTTGAGTAATTATTCTTTGTTAATTGTTGCATATCTTTTCCTCCTGACAAGTTGATTATAACTGACATGTTAATTTCAAATATTAATGTGGTTAATCATAGAGCCAGCAGATACCCCCCCCCCCTCCCAGCCTTATTAGTGATCTTAAGATTTCTGGAAAATGAAAGATATATCATTAGGAAAAATTTGAGAAGTGTTAGGACAGTGATTCTAAATTTAAATGGAAATCTCTGACAACATATTAACTTAAAAAACCACACCTTGACACTTACTTTTTTTATTCATTTTGTTTAATATTTCCTAGTTTCCTAGTTACATTTTAATCTGGTTCAAGCTGCATTTGTGATTTTCACATCTCTACTTTAGGGCATTCAGTATTTAAGACTGAGAAAAAGAAAATGGAGAAAATATGTCTAGTTGATATGGAACAAGCAACTTGTTGGTAATAATATTGATCATTGGTGTCATGCCTCCTTCTCTGCTGTGAATAATAGGGGAAAAGTTGGTAATACCTCCAAATCTTCATCTGTAAAATAAGAGTTGGACTAGATAGTTTCAGAAGTTCTCATTCTTCTGAGGAATTAGGTTTCATATTCAATCAGGGCTTCAGTGAACTAATAGAGAACCAGTGCTTTAGGATGTCATTTTAAAAGATAGGTTAATTTGTATTTTGACCTGATATTTGGAATTACTTGGGGTAATCCAGGGAGCCATATATAGTTAAAAAAAAAAAAATAGTAATTGATGTTCTCTCCTTAAAGATAGTTGCTTGTTTCTGTTTCCACTTAAGGATCCGTCTTAAAGGTTGGACAGTTTAGTACTATATTCCTAACTCTAAAAGGGCAAATGTTCTTCTTCACAGTTAAATGTAGTACAAGGTAGACGAAGGAGAGAGCTGGACAAAATGCTGTAGGGAAATCTGAAAAATGCTTTAAGGTGGGAACATCAGGGAGAATGGCATTTGAGGTTACTCTTTCAGGAAGATAAGGATACTCAAAGTCCAAGATGAGGAGGGGGTGTTTTCTAGGGGGGATGTGTGTGTGTTTATGAAGTCAAATGAGGTGCTAAAATGGGAAAACAGCTAGTTGTTTGAGTTTGACTGGAACATTCTTGAAAGGGATGTAATGTAAAATGAACCTGGAAAAATAGGGTGTTGAATTGAATGACAGGTTAAAAGTTTGGATTTTCATTTTTGTAAGTAATAATAAATAGCTATTAAAGATTTTTTTTGACATGTAGGAAATATTAGTTATACAGGATGGATTGATTTTAGGGGAAAGAATGGAAGCAAGAGAATTTGAAGGCAGTTGCAATAATATAGGTAGGTTGTGGTGAGGGTCTGGATTAGCCTGGAAGCAGTGGGGCTGAAGAGAAAGAAGTGATGTTCCTGGTATTTTAAAAGAATCTATGATGACTTGGTGCTTTGTAAGAGACTGAATTTATTCAGGTCCATAAAGTCAGCAAATCACTGAATATAACAAAATACTGTAATACTTAATGTGTGTTCAAAAATTTTTTTTACGAATTCCTATGTTTTACAGTGATAAGTATATCAGAAAAAAATTAGTTTTACTCTTTCCAAAAGTGATAGATCTTAGTTTTCTTCCAAAGAGCATGAAAAAATTGATATTCTTTAGTCAATGCCATCATATTAATTGTATGACATATTCATAGTTGCAAAAACAAGGTTAAAATGACAGTTTTTCATTTCTCAAGAATATGGTTACAGAATAGTTTTCGATTGCTTTAAGGTGTATTTCTTGAATTTTAGCACTAGGTGGTACTGCTGGCTAGCTTCTGATGAGTTCCTCAGCAGACCAGTTACTTCTCAGGAATAGCTTTTGAATGCTCACATTAAGTATGCCAACAAAACCTCACAAGGAACTGAAATTAGAAACTTTCTTTGAGTTGATTTGTTGGTGCTAAAATTTTAAAAAGTAATATCTTTTGTTTTTACATTATATTCATTGCTGAATGTTTCCCTCCCTTTTTCCTCTACTTAGTAAACCATTCCTTATAACAAAGAATAAAAAAGCAGGTCCTTCTGATTCAAGTTGGTGAGAAGAATATTTTTTTAGGTCACTTATTACTGGGAGTGAGAACTTCTTTTTCTCCTCTCTTTTTTAAATTAATATTTTATATTTGCCCTACTTGCATGTTAAAAATAATTTTAGCATTTGTGTTCCAAATTTTATCTCTTCTTTCCTCCCCAATTTTCTGCTTTCCTTCTAATTTTGGTTTTGTTTGGGATAAAACTTTTAAATTTTATATAGTCAAAATTATCCATTTCATAAAAGAGTGAGAAGATTTAAATATTATTTAAAATAGTTTGATTTCAGAACATTAGGAGGAAACCATGCCCTTTAATATAGAAATGCTATGCTAAACATTTTAGATATTTTCAAGAACGCCACTGAAGGGTTTTGAGAAGAGTTTTTCTGTTGTCCTAGACTTTCAGATACTCTCTCTTTGTTTGATTTTTATGACTCTTGTGCCTTCTTACATTTTCGTAGGTACTTATAGGTGCTTATTGACTGACTAGTTGTATTTCTCTGTTCTTGCTCAGCTTCTTTTGAGGGATCTTAATTCATATCCTGTATTGATGTCTTTCCAAAGCTTGTCACTCTCTACATTCTTACCAGCTTCCATGATGATTTCCAAATCTATATTGTTAGGTTTCATTTCTGTCCTGAACTCCAGTAGTACCACCTCATCAGCTACCTGCTAAACATTTCTACCAGAATGTCCTACAGGTATCTCAAACTCAATAGTACAAAATGGAGCTTATTGTCTTCTTTCAGATTTCTTGTTTCTCACATGAGAGCGTGACCAGCCCTTCAATCATCTAGGTAGCAATATTGGAATAATATTTGGCTTTTTACTTTCCTTTATCATAAAGTATTAAAAAGTACTACAAAATATAAATACACTAGAAATAATAGTCTACTGCTACAAATATATTTTTACTATGCGAACTATGTCAGTGCCATTTATTTAGAAGATTGTAGAAAACAGGAGAGAGTACAGCACTAGAAAAGAGTGGATATTGGCCTGTTTTTCAAAAACAGGGAAAAAAACACAATGCAAACAGTAGGACAGTAAACTTGACCTCCATTTTCCGGAAAATTCTAAGATCATTAAAGAGCCAATTAGAGAACATCAGCGTAGATTATGTTAGACTGGCTTCATTTCCTTTCTTTTAACAGGCTTACAAAATTAATATATGAGGGGAATTCAGGAGTTATAATTTAACTAGATTTTAACAAAGGACTTGATTAAGTATCTTTTGTTGTTTTATGGAAAAGATGGAGAGATGTGGGATGGGTAAAGTACAATTAGATGGATTCAGAGTTGGCTCAATCACTGGACTCAAAGAATAATCTTTAGGAATAATCTTTAATGTCTTCTGGGTAGGAAGGCGGTCTCTAGGAGAGCGCTTTAAGAATTTGTTTTACCCTCTGCTGTTTTTACATTATTATCAGTGTCTTGTATTATGGTTTTGTGGACATTCTTATCAGATATGGAGTTAAGACACCACTGGGAGAGATATCTAATACACTAATTGACCGTGAGGATATACACAGATCTTTAAAAACTAGGATATTGTGTTGAATCTAATATGATGAAATTTTATATAGAGGTAATTATAGAGTTTTCACTTGGATTAAGGGAATCAACTTCACAAATACAAAATGGGAGAAGAATGGTTAGGTTGCAATAGTACTTTCCTTATAGCATATGCTTCATAAGTGTTTTTTCATTCAGTCATTCAGTAATATACTACAGAAGGAAAGCTGTTGGAATGTTGGGTATTGTTTAAAGAAGCATTATTTCCAAGAATAAAAAAGCAGTAGTCTAGTTGTGTTTTGTCCCTTTTAGATCATTTCTGAGAATATGGTATACTGCTGTGGAATCACAGGTTAAGAAGGATATTGATAAGCTATAGACTAGAGGTATCAGACTTGAGCTGCTGCAGGAATCAGACTAAAATGTAATCGAATGTTTAACAAAATGAATAAAAATAAAATGCAGCATAGATAATGTTAATTGTAGTTTTCTAAGGCAGGAATCTGGTTCTAACTATAACGATGCTACTGTTGTAAAGAATCAAGAAGAGGGCACCTTGAATGGTAATAAGCCTTGAAGGAGCCTTGGGTGGGTTAGCCTAGGATAAAAGATTTGAGAAAAGTGATAGCTGGCTCTAAGTATTTGGAGAGCTGTCTCATGAGAAAGAGATCACCCTTGTCCTAGGCACTTGAGAGCAGAACAAGGAACAGTGAAGAGCCAAATTTACTTATAATTTTAGGAAAAACTTCCTGATAAATATAACCAAAAATAGAATGAGATGACTTGAGAGACATCTTTCCCTCTTCCCCCACTATTAGTGTTCTTTTAGCAAAATTTGATGCTGTGTATATAATAGAAGACTCTTTTGAATTTGGATCAGATTCATTGACCCATGAGGTCCTTACCAGTTCTCAAGTTGTGATTCTTTGATTCCTTAAGAAGTGTAACAAAAGTGATAACTTTATCCAGCCATCTGATTATTAATGTCAAATGAGGCATAAAACAGGGTTTTATATGCTCATTAAAGATATTTTTCATTATCATAAAGTATATCCACTACAGAATCCAAATGGGAAGTTTCCCTATAAATAGGGATCTTCTAGATGTCTCTATTGTAGAATAGCATTGTTCTGATTGCATCAGTAACCCAGCTATTATAAAATCTAATTGATTCCAAAATCAGTCAAAGAAGGATTTAGTCCAACTATGTTTTTAGGAAAACCAAATAGATGAATTATGTGGAATGGCCAGACTGTGATAGTTGACTATCACACGGATAGCCCATAGAGCTGATCCTTTAGTAGATATGTATATAATATATGTTTGTATGGGTGTATCTTGAACAGATTGTGGAGGAATAATGAATTGGTATCAGAATTGAATAGAAAGGTTTGCATTTGGAATATTACACAGTTCTTTTAATGACCTGAAGCTTTTCCTTGAAGCCAAGGACTATTTTTTAATAGCAATTTTCTAGTTTATAGTGTGGAACTGTAAATCATGGAAACAATTCTCTGAAGAATCAAAGTTGTAACTCATTCAGAAGAAAATAAAGTTATGAAGATAAATAATACAGTAGCATATTACTAGTGAGGTTGGCCACTGGAAGTGGTGACAAAGGTACAAAACAGTTGTATGACCAAGGTGGCTTGGTTGTATAGTAAGAATGAAGAAGAACATGGGGAGAGTTTGCATTACTGCCCAGCTACCCATGTAATGTTAAGAGACAAGATGATGACAAGAAATGAAAGGGATAAGGAGATATTAGAATCTCTACCATTGAAGGAATCATTCATACTAATTGAGATAAATTAGCTTATCAACATGCTTTTAACAAGTGCCTTCCATATGACAGGATTTATGCCAGGCAGTAGGATTACAAAGACACAAATGAGCTAGTTCCTTCCCTTAAGGAGCTTAAATTTTGTTACTGTTCACAAATAAGTGTATATATAATATATACAAAAGCAATAGAGTGGTATGGAGAGCATAAGGAACAGACAGGAAAGACTTAATGTACATGGTAGTTGTAGTTGTGGAGTCTTAAAGGATTGTAGGAATTCTTGGAGACAGAGGGAAAGAGGGAAGCATACTTCAGGCCTGTGTAAAGGTGTAGATATGGAAATGGAGGATTATTTGTGAGGAACTGCAAGCACCTAAGTCTGGCTGCACAACTGAGTGCAGGAAAGGTAGCCTATATAATACCCCTGGAAATGTAGATTGTAGCTAGATTATACAGGTCTTTACTTTATCCTAGAGATGACAGAGCAGAGGAATGATGTGTTTAGATCTGCATTTTCAGAAAACTTTTTTCTTTGGTGGTTGTATAAAGGAGGAGTTGAAAGAGTCAGAAATTGAGGTAGAGACCTCTGAGGAGATAGTCTGTTAGAGAACTATGAAGGACAAGATTTGGCAGTCAACTCTGGAGTGAGGAACATTAAAATGTCCAGGAAAAACTAAATTTCAGAATGGGGAAACTGGACGGAAGAGAAGCCTTCATAATAGAGGATAAGGAGTTCCTTGGGGGCACATTGGACTGGAAAAAATGACATCTGTACTTCAAAATCTCCTGTCAGTGGAGATACCAAGGCTGGCTAGGTCGAACTGAGAGTCTTCTGCACAAAGACAATGATTAAACACGGGACCTGGTGACACCGCCAAGTAAGAGAGGATAGAGACAAAAGAGAAGAGGGCTGAGGACAGAGAACAGTGCCCAGCTAACAGGGGATAAGGAAGGTGGACAGCAGAAGAGACAAAAGTCAAACGGGCAGGAGGAGAGACCCAAGAGACACAGTGACATAAAAACCAGGAGAAGGGAATGCAGCGGCAGCAGAGAAGGCTCCCGCACTGCCATTTTTTCAGAGATCATAAAGCATTCTGGTTGAGAAAAGGCTATCCGATTGGCAACTAAGAGATAGTAAATACCTTTAGAGAGAATGGATTCATCTGAATATGGAGAGCAGAAGCCAGACTTTGTAAAAGATTGAGGAGTGAATGAAAGAAGAGGCAATAGCAGCATTGTGTCAGTAACTTTTCCTGGAAGTTTGGCCTTGAAAAGGAGAAGTAGGATGCTAGCTTAAGATATCTAGTGAAAGCTTTTCAAAGTCAGGGAAGACTAGGGTATGTTTACAAGCAGCATGAAAGGTGTCTGTAGATAAGGAGAGAAAATGTGTGAAGGAAAATGGATGATTTAAGGCCAATCAATTGGAGAAAATGAGACTTTATCAGAGACTGGATTAAAGTCCTTGATTATGGGACATAATGTCAAGGAACTGTGAAAGGCAAGAGAGGCAGTTCCCTGGAGTAGATTTTATTTATTTATTTATTTCAGTAAAGTATTAAACTGAGGTCCTTAGCTTATGTGAGGTGAAAAAGTATGAGGGAATTTTTTTGGAGGAATAAAAAAATCACCTTGCTTCAAAGAGAGCCCAGTAAAGATTGATTAAGTTTGTAGTGGAACCAGCCAACATTGCTGTAACATAGCATCATCCGGTCTCTTTCAGCTTGTAAATAGGCGCAATAGAGGAAGTACATGATGGGAGTAAACAATCCAAGATTAGGGGTTGACAGGAAACATGGTCCCTGAGTGACAGGATAAAAGGTCAAGAGATTTGAGAGTAGAAGAAAGACAGATTTAAAGTACAGAATTGGCAGAAGAGAATGAAGGCAGAATTAGTGTTGGCCTGGGAAAGTACTAAAGGCCCCAGTAAGAATGAAAAGTAGCCTTAGAAAGGCTGGGAACACAGGGAAAGATGGAAAGAAAGAAGGTCCAGGAAATCACACTCTCTCTTAAGTCCCTATATAAGGTTAGCAGGAAATGTAACAAGCAAAGCTGGCATGAAACAGCCTTGAGTTCTTCACTATTTTTTGAAATTCTTTATTTCACTTGCATTTTTTAAATTCAATGATAATTTTCTATAGCTTTTGATTGACTTATTTTGCATAAAGCAGTTATAATCAAGATAAAAATGGTTTAACTCTAGGACACTTTTTGCTGAATGCAAATAATTTGACTCCCTTGATGTTGAACATATTAAATAAAAGCTCTTATCAGCTGTGATTCAAGTTGCCTTTAAAGTAAGACAAAAGTGTATCAGTTTTGAGGAAAGCTTAACTCAATGCTCAATTAAGTTTGAAGGGAGCAAAAGAAGTGTATATATCCTCTGGTTATTGCAGCAGCATTATCATTATTATTTTTTTCCCTTTCATTTTCAAATGCCCTAAGTATTGTATTATCCAGCATATATACTGTGTATTATGGAGTACAAACAAGATGTTTGCCTTAACAAAGCTTTTGGGCTTGATTATTTAAAATACACACACACACACACATACACACACACACACACAAAACTTAGAATGTGTTAATTGGGCTTTTATGATTCTTTTTTGTTTTATGTTCTGTCAGATTGTTCTATCGATGCAGTCGAAGTAAAGCAGAGAAGAAACATTGGTGCGGAAACATTCCCTGGAAGGTACAAATGTTCATCTTCTTTCTTTCTTTCTCCTATTTCCCTCTTTCTTTCCCCATCTCTGTCTCCCTCCTAGGTTTCTTTCTTCCCCTCTTTTAACAGTCCTTCTCTCACTTTATGTGTCTTCCTCTGTCTTCCTTTCTCTCCCCTTTTCTGTTCCTTCTCTGTTTCCTTTGTCATCCTAGTCATCCTTTAACCACTTTTTAAAATTCTAAACTTTCATTTGGGCTGACTCTTCTCTCAGATTCTCATCCTATTTTTCTTTTTCTTTTCACTGCTAAACTCCTAAGCTATTCAGACTACTCTCTTATAAGTCATCAGTGTTAAATCCAATGCAATAGCTTTTTCCAAATCTTTGTTTAAAAAAAAAATCTCTGTGGCACTGTGGATCATCCTTTTTCTTATGTATACTCTCTCATCTCTTGCCAGTTGTGACACTACCCTCTTGTAGTTCTCCTTTCTATGTAATTTCTTACTGTTCACTTCATCATTCATCTCCTCTTTTAGCATGGGTGTCCCCGAGCCTTTGTTTCTGGTCCCCTTGTCATTGTTTTCAAATAATAATAATGATGATATCCTAATAATGATAACTAGCATTTATGTAATACTTTAGGATTATAAAACACTTTACAAATATTACCTCATTTTATCCTTCCAACAATCTCAGGATTTAGGTGCTGTCATTATCCCCATTCACAGAGGAAGCACCTGAAGCAGAAAGACCACTTATCTATGGTCACATAGCTAGTATCTGAGGCAAGATTTGAACACAGGCCTTCTTGACTGCATCCAGGCCTATACAGCTCACCCTCTGCATATACATGCATAGTCATATTTATGTACACATACACACACATACTTATGAGGCATCTAGGTGAGAAGTGGATAGAGTGCCCAGCCTGGAGTCAGGAAGACTTGACTTTCTAAGCTGGAAAAGGAGATGGTAAATCATTCCTAGTATTTTTGACAAAGAAACCCAAATAGGGTCAGGGAGAGTCAGAAACTAATGAGAAAGGACTGAACAACAAGAAATACATAAATGCATATGTGCATACATACATACAAAAATGTATATATGTATCTCTCTAGTCTTTGTCTCAATTCTGGTCCTGCATCTCCACTTGATTTTTCTACCAATAGCTCAAAGTGAAATTTCTAAAAACTTAATTTCCCTTGTAAGACATGTTTTTCCTCCAAACTTTCCTATTTAATATGTCGTACAGCTTCTTGGTCACTTAGCCTTCCTTTCCTTTTCTACCCGTAGCCAGTAATTTTGCCAGAGTTAATCACACATTGCACCACCACAATTTGCCACTGCCCTCAGTCAGGCCATAGTTACCTCTTGCTTGGATAATTAATATCCCTGTTTTCACTCTCTCTCCTTGTCCCATCCAATCTTCATAGAACTTTTTAAACCTTCCTAAGGTACTTATATGATCTGGGTACTGTCCTGTTTTATTTTGTTTTGAACAAAATTAATCAGAAACCTTCAGTAGCTTCCCATTTCCTCTAGAATAGAATTTAACTCCTTACCTAATTTTTTTAAGGCCCTCCACAATCTGGCTCTGACTTACTTTCATAGTCTTTTTACTTCTCCATCCCCTTTGAGGGTAGATATTGCTTCCTTTTTGTCTTTGTAGAGTACAACACCATGCTTTGCACATAACCAATGCTTAATAAACTTTTGTGATCTCAGTTGTTTAAATGCAATATAAGAAAAGGGGGGAAGTTGCAAGAGGAAAATGTAGGCTGGTTATAACAATTAAGTTAAGTGATTAAGGCTAAGTGTTTTGCCTATGATCACACAAATATTTAATGGAAGTGAGATGGGAGATCAGGTCTGCCCAACACAAGTACTGTTTCTGTCTATGTTGGGGGCAACTAAATGTCAAAATGGATAGAGCAGGAGTCCTGGTGTCTGGAGATCGGGAGTTCAAATCCTGTCTCAGACAATTGATACTTTTAGCTGTGTGACCTTGAGCAGTTCACTTAAACCCAGTTGCTTCACAAAAGCAAAACATAAAAATAAAATGGCTCTTATGCCACATTGCAAGGTGAAAATAATGCCTTCTAATAATCCCCATTTGATGACGTTATGTGGATGTGGGAAATGTGTCCATTTCAGAGTGCTTGATCATTGAAATAAGAATAATACTAATTCTCTTATGTCTAGAGAGTCAGAGAAATGTCTTTTCCTGTCCCCCCAACAACTTTGAGGGCAAGAAGTTTATCTCATTCTACAGTCAAAGAAATTGAAATCCCCAAAAGTTGAATGATTGACTTAGAGTAAGATAGCCAAGATTTGAATCCAGGTCTCCTGATTATATGTTCAGACTTTTTTGCTATAATATGCTGTTTCCTAGGGTGCATTTGTATCACTCTAGTTGCTTAAAATAGTCTGCTTAGCAAAAAAGAAAGATGCAGGCACTAAATGATATTTTGATGGCAAGAGAAAGTATTTACTATTTAGCATTTTGAGGATAGCTTTTTTACTTTTTGATTCTGCAGAACATCCTGTACAGGTTAGTCAACATTTTCTGAGACAGAAAACTAAAGTAGTACAAGGGGTCTTGTAGCAGATTATAAGTGGATTTGTAAATGAGTCTCTTTCTAGAAAGAGGGATACCTCCTGAAGAGATTCTTTTAAGGAAGTTAAAAAATTTAAGGTTATGCTTTCCATTTCTTCTGAATGAGACATTATACACATACATATCATAATTATAACTATGTGTTAGAATTTTATTTTTTAATCATCTCTTTCAGGAGCCCTGTGCTAAAGAACAGTTAAGCAATAAAACCCAGGATGCCTCTTATTGGCTCCAGCATTCTAGCCATCCAAGAAACCCTTTTAAAGTCTTAGACAAAAACCAAGAACCATCCCTCTGGAAACAACTAAACAGTGGTGAAAATGAGGAAAAGAGAGCTGAAAAGCAGCTTAAGGAAAAGAAAGACCAGCTTTTGCCACATAACAAGGAGCAGAAGTCTATGCCAGAATCCAGCATACAAGAAAAACTTCCACCCGATGTGATAATAAAGAAATCACAGGCACCAGAGAAGGGAACAATGCTTCAGAACAAAGCAAAAGATCACAAAATCTCGCACCCAGAAAGCTTTTCTCAGGTTAAGCCTGATCTGCCCACAGAGGAAGACCTCAGGAAACAGTCTATTCCTCTTAAAGAGAAGAAATCCAAGGAGGAGGGCCCCTCGGTCTCAGGTGAATCAGCACCTAAGAGAGAAGGTGAAACTAAGCCTAGGCCTCCAGGTACTGTCAGTGTAGACACTGTAAGCCTGGCCCAGAGAGAGCAGCCCCAGAACCCTAAGGTAAAGGCTGCTCTTGGTCCCCAGGCAAAAGCCAAGAGTCACGATCCACAAGGAGGAACCGATGGACCATCAGCATCAGCCACAGCTCCTGGAGAAAGGAGAGGCAGTAAGGAAAACAGTGAAGTTGTTGTTTCCTCTGAATCAGAACGCTCCCCACAGGCTCAGGTGGCTGAGAATTCTACCCAGAAAAAGAGTGTTCAGGTACCTAAGACAAGTGAACCAAGACCAATCCCAGGATTCACAACGACTTTGAAGAAGGCAGAGTCTGTGGACCCTGGGACCCAGCGTTTGCATCTCACAACACAACTGAAGCAGAAAAAGGTGACTTTAGTTTGTTTGTGGTGAGAGTAACTTTAGTATGAAAATATGGGTAGTTCAGAAGTAATACTGTCTGAAAAGTGACTCTTAGAAGTATTTGTGCTTAGCATATTTCTAGCTACTGAACCTATATACAAACTGTTGGCCCAATTAGAGAGAATTTTAGAGAGTGAGCACTTCAGATAATACTATAATGGAAATAACCTAGAACTTATTCTCTAGGATTCATTCAGCATGCATGAAAGTTTTAAGCATAATTTGCAAATAAGGGGAACAGTCTAGGGAAGTATTCGTGGCCTCCTATGAGCTTTTTTTGTCTTTGTTTTTCTGGAGCAAGAAAAATGTTAGGGAAAAAATTCCAGATCTCCATGCAACAGCTAAGCTTCAAGATGCACAGAACTTTGCTGGTTTTTTTTATTTAAAATTCTCTCTCCATTGCATGCTAAGAAGAAAAGTGCATCAGTCTTAACAGAATCTGCTTTTCAGGCTACACTGGCAACAGTGAACCTTCAGGTCCTTCCAGACAAGGGTGAGAAGCTCCTCAAGCAAATCCAAGAAGTGGAGGCTGCACTCAAAGCTCTAGACCTAGCCCCAGTGACAAGTATAAAACAAGGTAAAATAAATTATGTCCTGTTTAAACATCTGGTTGTAATGCTGAAAAGCCACTTTAGCTCACCACATAGGCAGAGTATGGTCTGATTTGCCGTTCTCTTTTTTATTTGCCCCCTATTTTTGCCTCTGAATTTTCTTCCAAAGCATGTACTAGTTTTGGAATATCCTCCTTATCCCAAAAGTAAGCTCTCTAATTTCCATTATTGAAGTAATTTTGGGAATCCTGCTTTCCCTCTCACTCATTAGAAGGGTAGTGTTGTCTACTCATATCTAATTCCTGTAACTTTCACATCATTGATTGAGTTCTTTATTTTTCTAAACTTTTGATGGTTTTCTACTTTTTGAGCAGAGAGTAATAAGGAAATCAATTTGCCATGCAACCCATTTACTAAAACTACTGCAGAAGCACCTTGCGTGGTGCCACCCAAACCATTGCACCTTCAAGATTCTCACTCCTCTGGTTTTTTGGAATTGCATGCTCTCAATCAGGCATCTGTTGGAGGATCCAGCCAACACTCTGGAGGTAAGATCAATTTTTGTTATGAAATTTTAACCATCACAGATATTGTTATAGAAAAAAGATAGGTTCTAGCTTTTGGATGCCCTTGTTCTCATGTGAAAGCAAAAGCTATTTTTGAACTCTCTCTTAATGAAATGATAGTATTCTGGGAAGTTTAACTCATTATTTAGACTTAATCCAATTCTTCTTCATATCCTTATGAGGTGGATAGACAAGTTTTTAAACATTGAAGCATTTTTTCCTAGTGCCAGTTTTCTTCTCATCAATTTTGTAAGTGGGTGAATGCATGAAAAGGTTCTCATACTGTGCTTAAAAGTGTAAAAGAACTAGGATTGTACTTTAAAAAAAAAAAAAATCTCTGCCAAAGCATCATGCATTTATTTTTAGAGTTGTATTAGTGCCTTTTGTTCTCACACAAGTCATTTCCTGTTAGACTATTTTCACCTGACTTCACTGAATACTTTATGTAGTAACAAAGGAAAATGGGTCTGCAAAACTAATCAACAAAAGGTCCTTAACTGCTAGTGTATGCGATGATCCAAATCCTTATTCATTTCTTTTCAGTCCTGTCCAACTTTCCAAGACCCCTTTGGGGTTTTCATGCAAAAACACTGGAGGGATTTGCCATTTCCTTCTCCATCTCATTTTATAGATGAAGAAACTGAGGCACACAGGGTGAAGTGACTTGCTCAGGATCACCCAGCTAGAAAGCATCCAAGGCCAGATCCAGCCCTCTGTGCACTATCGCACCACCCAACCACCTTCCACAGTCATTGTCTCCTACTTTTTAGAATTTGAATGCAGGTCCCCTGTTAACAAAACTAACATCTATTTCACTTCACTGCTTCTCAAGTTTCAAGTTTTAGGAGCCTCTGTCTAGCCAGGTTATGTAATTTATAACACTTTTCCCAGACAAAGTCCATTTGTATGGGGGCCGGATGACCCAAGATCGCCTGCAAGCTGTGTGGAAAATTACAAGTGAAGCCATTGATCAACTCCATAAGTCTCTTGAATCATGTCCTGGCAAGGAGACAGTGGCAGAAGATCCGGATGGGTTGAAGGTAAGCTGAATGAAAAAAAGTATAAGAAAAAAAGCAGCTCAGCCAGACCAACCAATACATCAAAAAAGTCTCACATTATTTGTATTTTTCTATACTTGTAGTCCCCCAGCACTGCAAAGAAAGGGGTGGAGATGTTTTTAATTATTTGAAAATTGTGTGTGTGTGTGTGTGTGTGTGTGTGTGTGTGTGTGTGTGTGTGTGTGTGTGTATAGTTTTCCTGATTCTGCTTACTTTATTTTGATCAGTTCATTTGTCTTCTCATGCTTCTCTGGTTATATTATGTCTTACTACAGTACCATAGTTCATTTAGTCATTCTTCATTTGATTGCCATCTACTTTGTTTCCATTTCTTTACTATTACAAAAAGTACTATTATGAATAATTAGATGTATGTGAGGCTTTTTCTTTTTTATCACTGACCTGTTAAGGGCATAATGGAATCAAATGATAGACATTTTATATATACTTTCTTGGTATAATTCCAAATTGTCTTCCAGAATAGTTGGACCAATTCACAACTCTTCCAAACAGTACATTGATGTGCCTGTTTTTTACAACCCCTTCAACATTCAATCAGTGAATCGATAAACATTTATTAAGTACCTGATATGTTCTAAGCACTGTGCTAAGTGCTAGAGACACAAAAAAGATGCAAAAGATGACCCCTGCTTTTAAGAAACTTTCAATTTAATCTGTTCCCATTTTCTATCATTCTTTCTAATTTGTTGAGCGTCATACAAAACCTCAAAGTTGAAATCCTTAAATTATGGGAACTTTTGTAGTCCAAGTCATGAATTTTGTTTTATATGAACAATTTGTATGAAATAGCCTAGCTTGGGGAGATTCTAATATATTATTTCTTCTTCTGGATGCTTCAGTAACTTCCCTGCTGATATCCTCTCCATTGTATTTACTAATGAAATAGTTTTATCATTAAGCTTTTGTTAAGTTTGAGCCATTCATAATCACAATCAACATTTATTAAATCCTTCCTAAGTTCCAGATATTTTACTGAGCACTAGAGATACAAAAAGAGGCAAAGGCAATCCCTGCCCTCAGAAGTTCATATTTTAATGAGGGAGATATCAAGCATACAATCGTATGTGTATAAGTTATACGCATACAATCGTATGTGTATAAGTTATACACAGGATAAATAGGAAGGAAGTAAAGAGAGAAGGCACTAGAAGTGAGAGGAGCTAGGACAGGCTTATAGAAGGTAGGATATTTGTTGAGACTGAAAGGAAGCCAGGGAACTCAGTAGTTGGAACAGAGAGAGGAGGTGTATATTCAAGATATGCTGCAAAAGTGAAATGGACAGACCTTAGATTGAATGTGGAAAATGAAAGATGATGTTGAGTCCAAGATGACTCTCAAGAGTGAGCCTGGATAGCTGTGGGACTGGGAAGACATGGCTGCCCTCTACAGCCATAGAGCAGGTAGGAGAGGGAGGGCTCAGGAGGAAAGGTAGTGAGTTCGGTAACATTTTGTTAGCTATTTTGGAGAGAAGGAAGGAGGTGGGCAGTGTGTCCACTACTTTGGGGGCAGGAGAAGGCTAAGAAAGCAGATTGGAGTTTCAGAGGTCTTGTCCCCCAGTGTGTCCCCTTTATCTGGCCCTCAGTTTCTTCACTTGTAAAATTAAGGGATTAAACTAAATGACCTTTCAAGTATTTTCCCTTCCTAAATCCTACCTTCAGATATTCTGCAGCTAGTGACTTGAATTATCTAGGGCAACTAGATACTCTTTTAGTACTTCTCTACAAATCTTGCACATCAGTACCCCATTAATCATTTTTGTTTTTGTTTTGTCTTTTCCAGTCTGAAAATCATTGTTCTTGGCAAAGGAAATAGAAGCAAGAGTTGAATAATTGTTCTATCTTTCTGTTGTCCATCCACATTGAGTAGCAGTGATATCCCTTCTTTGAATCTTCTCTTACCCATTATAACTAAAAAAAAATAATAACCTTATAAAACAAAGGAAAAAACAACAAAGTGGAATATTTGTTGCATGTGGTATTCTTTATTTGCAACAGAGCATTCAGAGTTTTAGCATTGCTAACTTATTTTCATGGTACTGCAACATATTTTTTTATTTATCCTGTCTTATCTGTCCTTATCTGTCTGCTACTAAATATGCTCATAATGCAGTCTAGAGCAAAGATAAAGGGGCTCAAAGACCTCTCTTTACTCTTCAGGTTATAAGGTAAAATGAAATGCTCCTTTAAAAATGGTAGAAGTTATTTGAATAAGGATCTGAAGAAGTCTTTGTCAAGGAGTTAGAAGAAGGAAGAAAGTAAGACAGGAGAAAAAGAAGATGGAAGGAATACTTACACTTGAATTGGTTTCATAATGACATTTCGTAAATGAAGAACATGTAATAAAGAAGCAAAGTGTTAGATTCTGAGTTACCACAACTAAGTTCAGCATGACTGGGCAAGTTATTCTTTACATTTCATTTTTCTTCTCAGGTCCCTTTGCTGCTACATCAAAGGCAGGCTTTGGCATGGTTGTTATGGAGAGAGAATCAAAAACCTCATGGAGGAATTTTAGGTAAATGGAAAAATAATGGTCTTTTTGAGTGCATGTAGCCTAATGACAGAATATCTGCAGAGGTATAGGGGAAGGAAGTGGAGAATAGTTTAAAGATAGAATCATAGCCAGTCTTATGAACCTGCTAGGAGTTTATTTGTTTGGATTTTGTTTGTTTGTTTTTTGCAGGTGGCTGTTCCTAGCTCTCCATTTCTTTTTTACTCTTGCCATTCTACTACAGACATTTATTTACTGAAATTTTTTAAAATATTGCTAACTTAAAATATATCCATGATTCTTTTCTTCTAAAATGAATGCCATATATATATATATATATATATATATATATATATATATATATATATATATATATATATACATACATATATATATATATATTCAGAATCAGTTTGTTTTAGTTACTGTTATTTTTAAAAACTTATTTGCCTTTCAGTGTTTTATTTTTATAATTCTTAGTTTTTTAAGTTTTGAGTTCCAAATTCTATCCTTCATTCCCTCTTCCTTCACTGAGATGGTAAGCAATCTGATGTAGGTTATCTGTGTATTACATGTAAAACATATTTCCATATTAGTGTCTCCAATTTTTTCTAAAATTCCCAAATTCTTTTAAAATTCATTCTATTCCCACCTGCTTTTTTTGTCTGCCCCTTGATTCGTTCTTTTCCCAGTTAAGCTCTTTCACCTATTTCTACAAGTTGCTGTTTTTTCTCAAACAGTATAATGCTATTTGCTGACCACAAGAATCTACAACTTAATTATATTTTAGTTGCTTTGGTTCTAATGAGATTTTTTTTTGTGAGTTTTCTAATAAGATTCTTTTCTGAATCCACAGCGATTAGCAAGGGGGAACTTTTATTTCTAGAATGGGCAGAAGACAAGCCTTTGTATCTTTTGTGATGTAATTAATTGCCATTAGAACTACTTCTCTTTTGGTAGCCAGCTTTTTGCATGGGAGGCACATCACTTGGTCTTAGTTTTTCCAATTTGTAAATGGAATTCAATTTAGTGAGCAAGTAAAAACACTTGAAGGGTGTTTGCTTGATATAAGGTGAAATTTGTGAACCTTTTTCAAATATGTAATTTCTGAGTACTTTGGAAGTCCTGAGTCAAGTAGAAAGAATCAAAATACATGACATTGGGAAGAAACCCTGGGACTGTTTTTAGCCAGAGAGTTTTAAGGGAAGAAAAGTAACTACAGTACCCTCTGAAGGGAAAAGGAAGCAAAAATTGTTTACATGAGCTTTGAAGGCAAGTGAATTCTTTGCTCTGAATAATTGGAGTTCTCTTCTGTGTTCTTTTCCAGCGGATGACATGGGCTTAGGCAAGACTCTGACGATGATTGCACTCATTTTATCCCAAAAAAATCAAGAACAGAAGAAAAAGAAAGACCAAAAGCTTGTTTTATGCCTCTCCAGAGATGGTAGGGTATAGGAAGTTTTCCTCTGGGCGGGGAAAAGGAGGCTTCAAATCATAAGCAGTCAAAACACCCTGGTCATTGCTAGTCCATCTATGAGGGAGCCAACTAATTTCTTAGGTATCATTTTTACTAAAAACTCAAACTGACTATAAGCTTGACTAAAATCAGCAAATTTTCTAACTAGAAAATGTTTTCAAATTAATTTTTATTTAAAAAAAAATCATCATCTTTCCCTTCCTACCTCTCTATTAAAAAGGGAAGAAAAATAAAACTTTTATAACAAATGTGAAAAACAAATTCCTTTATTGGCCATATTAAAAAAAAATATGTCTTATCTTGTACTTTGAGTCCATTAGCTCTCTGTCAGAAGGTGGGTGCATGTTTCACCATAAATCCTAAATCCTGGGTGAACATTGTGTTGCTCAGAATTTTTAAGTCTTTCAGACTTAAATTTTTAAAATGTTATTGTGTAAATTGTTTTCCTGGTGGTACAGTGAGTAGAATATTGGACCTGGAGTTAAGAAAAACTGAGCCTTAGACACTTCCTGGCAGTGTGATCCTAAGCAAGTCACTTAATCTCTGCCTCACTTTCCTCAACTGTAAAATGGGGATAATAATTACATCTGCTTCCCAGAGTTGTGAAGATGAATGAAATAATACTTATAAATCACTTGGTACCATGATTGGCACTTAGTAGATACTTAATAACTACTTGTTCTCTTCCCTTTCCCCTTCTTATTTCACGCAGCATTAGTCCATACAAGTCTTCCCAGCTTTCTCAGAAGCCTTCCTTTTCCTCATTTTTACAACACAGAATTTTTTTTTACATTCATTTGTTATCCATTGTTGGGCATCCTCTTAAGTTCCAGTTCCATTCCACAAAAAGAATGACCATAAATATTTTTGTGCATGTAAGGCTTTTCCTATTTTCTGTGATCTTTTGGGAGATATAGACGGTTAAAGGGTATATAGTTTAATAACTTTTTGAATATAGTTCAAAATTGCTTTTCAGAATGATTGAATCAATTAACAGCTCTATCAACATTGCATCACTGTACCCATTTTCCAATGGCATCTCCAAATTTGCCCTTTTTTGTCAGCTTTGCCAATCTTATGAATCTGAGATGAAACCTCAGAATTGCTTTAATTTGTACTTCTCTAATTATTAGATGTGAACCTTTTTTTTAATGTAGTTACTGATTACTTGAATTTCTTCTCTGAAAACTGCTTTTTCATATCCTCAAACTGTTTATCAGTGGAGAATGTCTCTTATTTTTGTGTTAGCATCAGTTCTTTATGTATCTTGGAAATGAGAGTTTTTTAAAATTTTATTTTTATTCAAAAAACAATAAGAAAAAAAAGTAATATAATATAAAATATGTAACAATAAATTATCAGATCAAGAAAGCATATATATTAGTAGAATTATATTCATGAATGTCCATTTTTTTTACTTCCTTGTAAATTGTTCGTTTCTCTGCTATGCACCTTTTTAATTTTATTTTTCCCCCTTTCACCACCCCCACCCCACTCCCAAGCAAACTACATTTAAGGGGAAAAAAACACACATACACACACATATATACACATACACATATACACACACTCACCACCCCCCCACATACACACACATGTCTTTCCTGTCCCTGCTGACTCTTTAATCAAGTTCTGTTCCCTAACTTGCCTTGCTATTATTTAACCTCCCCACATCCAAGGATCCCTTCCTTATCTTCCCCATCTGCCCATTTCTCTCCCCTTATTTCTTTCTAGACTTTGGAGGGTGCTATACTCTGCATGGTATAAATATAATATTGCCTATTAAACCCATTTCCCAGGTGAGTAGTCTTTCAGAACTATGAGCCCTTCTCCCTACTCTAATACCTCTGTGTCTATTTTTCTTCTGTACTTTAGGAAATAAAATTTTTATCAGAGAAACTTGCACTAATTTTTTTTTCAGTTCTTTTCTTATTTCAGATGCATTGATATTATTTATCCAAACGTTTTAAAATTTAATACATCAAAATTGTCCATTTTATACCATTGTGTAAGGAAATTAATTCTCTAATTCTTATTTGTACTGATACCTGTTACAGAGATAAAAGGATCTCTGAAACAAACTATGATAATCTAGTTCATGTTCATACTAATCTTATGGCAAAGATGAGATGTGAGCTAGATGATAAAATATAATTAAGTGGATTTGGAATTGTGGAATGATTGGATTCCAGTTAGATTGAATAGGTTAGACTATCAAAACTCCAAAAAAATGATCATTAATAATTCTATGACATCTTGTGGGAAGACCTCCAGTGGGATTTCCCAGGGATCCATGCTTGACCCTGTGTTAGTTATTTAACATGTTGATCATAGGTAGCAGGCTTATTAAATTTGAAGTGACATAAAATTAAGATAAATAACTAGAACCCTGGATATTCCAATTAGCATTTAAAAGATGTTCACTTAGAATCACAGAATTCAGGATTTGGATGAGACATCATTGCCCAATTCTTATACCAAAGGGATCCTCACTACAACTTAATCAACAAAAGGTCATCTAGTCTTCACTTGACTATCTCAAAGGAGGGGAAGCCCACTGCTTCTTGAGACAGACCTTTCACTTTGGGATGGCTCTTGTGTTACCAAATTTTT
Source organism: Sminthopsis crassicaudata (assembly GCF_048593235.1). NCBI lineage: Eukaryota > Metazoa > Chordata > Mammalia > Dasyuromorphia > Dasyuridae > Sminthopsis > Sminthopsis crassicaudata. Next base: position 436,240,241 of record NC_133620.1, read on the forward strand.
CTTGACATCAAACCTAGATTTCTCTCTTTATAATTTCTCCCCATTCTTTCTGATTTTTCTCTCTGCAGCCAAATAGAATGAATCCAATCCCTCTTCCATGTGACAGCCCCTTTGCATGTTAGTAGACACAGGTCACATCCCCCAAGACTTCTTTTGTTCTGACTAAATATGCCTGGTTCCTTCAGTTGATCTTCATTGGTCATGAACTAAAGGCCCCTTCCCCATTCTGGCAGCTATCCTCCACATGTTCTCCCATTTTTTGTTGCCCTTAAACTGTCCGCCCAGAACTGAATCCATTACTGTATATGAGGTCTGAGAAGGGCCTGGTATGGGGAGGACTATCAGCTGGAAGCTAAGCCCTTCTTCATGAAGTTCCAAGTGGGGTTAGCTTTTTTGGCTGATACAGCACACTGCTGACTCATGGAGCTTAAACCCCTAGGTCTTTTGCAAACAAATTGTTGTCTAACTATGGCCAAACTTGTAAAATTGATTTCTGGTATCATATGTAAAGCTTGGCATTTATTTCTGCTGAGTTTCATCTTACTAATTTCAGCTCAGTGCCCTTGCTTGTCTAGATCTTTTTGGATTCTGTTGTCTTGTTTGTTAGCTGTACTTATCCTACTGACACCTATAAATTTCAAGCTTTTATCCAAAAGGCAGTGATTAAAGTCTTAAATGGTACAAGTCTAGAACAGATCCCTTTGGTACTCCACTGAGGACTTACTGATACATTGACATTGAATTGTTAATCACTACTGTTTGAGCCTAGTGATCTGACCAGTTCTGAATCCATATTTAGTAATACTATAACCAAATTTGCACAATTTTTTCCATTGTTTTATTTTTTATTTTCTTAAAAAATTTTATTTCTTAAAAAAATTTATTATATTTTTCTTTGTTAAATGTTTCCTATTTACATTCTTATTTTTTATTTATTTAGTGTTCTTTTCTTTTTCAATTTTGGGTTTGAGGTCCTCTCTCTTACTCCTTCACCACTGAGAAGGCAGACAATAAATGATGCATGTGAAATCATGTAAAACATTTTCATATTAGCCATATTATTCCCCCCAGCCCCCCCAAATAATAAAAAACTTATATTTTAGTGTGATCTCAGAGTTCATTGGTTCTCTTTCTGGAAGAGAATTTTTTTTTTAGAATCCTATGTTCTTTGGATTTAACTTGAATCACACAAAAATAATTCTAAACATAAATTAGATGCTGGAAAAAATTTTTAATTTAACCATCCACCATCAGAGACCCTACTGGAAATGAAAAAAGACCATGTTTATCATTAAAATGGAACCCACTTCCATTATAGGGAAGAGTAACTAATGCATATATTTGAACATTTTTCACAGATTTCTCAATCATGTAAACAGAAAGGCCCAAGTAAAGGTCAACCTAAATAATTTATGTTTGGCTTTGGAGATTGTTTTTTATACTTACATTTGAATATGTGTTCTTGTTTTGAGGATTTGCTGCACTTTGAAATGATACACACCCTGAAGATCCAAGTAATACTAGAATATTATCAAATATCTTCTTGTCACTCATTCTACCCCTTCTTCCCTTTTCAATCAGATGATAAATAGTCTTACTTTTTAGATGATACAAAGCACCAGCCTAAGAAGGTCTTCAACACAGTTCTGTGTACGAACAAGGAGCCATTCTTGGATTATAGCTTTATGAGAGAAAGGAATGAAAGTAGCTAAAGTAATTTGATTTACAAAAACATTCCTTTCTAGTTTATGTTCAGAAACTGCCCCAGAAATAAGAGTAATAAATGATAAAAATAAAAATTGAGTGATCAAGAAAAGGTGATGGGTCAATAAGAACTTAAAGTAAGATTTGATCATATGACTGTATGTTTTTTCTCTTAAGATTCCACCAGATTTACATCCCATGGCACTCTAATTATTTGTCCTGCTTCTCTGATTCATCATTGGAAAAAGGAAATAGAAAAACGTGTGAGCAACAACAGGCTGAGAATCTATCTTTACCATGGATCCAGTCGAGAGCAACATGCAAAAGTGTAAGTGGAAGATGACTGTGAGCCTGAAAATATTCAATATCCAGTTAGTTTGAGGGGAATAGTAGGCTAAAATTGACCTTTATTTCAAGACCAGCATGGGGATATCTCTTCTGTCTCCTATTTACTATCCCATTTAGATTCCATTCTAACTAATGTTATTAATACGTGTGATGGCCAAAATACAAATTTTCAATTCGGAATCAATCACTTTAATTCATATTTGGAAGTGGAGAAAAAAATCAAATGATCTTTCACCAGAGATCTCATTGGAAAAGGAAGGAAAAATCATGTTTGGGGTTAGAATAGAAAACAGTTCCTTCGATCATAGTGTAGAGTAATATGCATATATTAAGAGCCAAATATTGGCCTTTTCTTATTTTTGGCACTATTGAAGATGGTAACCTAGAAGGCCTTGGGATACTTTGAGTTTGCCATCAGGTGGCAGTAGCACTCACCCAGGGAAGAGAAAAAGTTATTTAAAAGTATTCTAGAATCCATGTTTCTCCTAGTTTAGGGGATTTTCAGTATCTCTGATTCTTTTTTTCCCCCTTTATATTCTTTCTTCATTAGGAGTGAAACCAGCCCAGCCTTATACAGTATATACGAGATAATACATTTGAAAACTTGTGTGGATGAATTTCATTGTTTATTATCTTTGGCATTATATATAAGTCATGTGACAGATGTTAGTTTCATGAATAATGGTTCATAGTAATGTAAGATTTTAAAGATTTGTAAAGTAATTTTTTCTCCACAATAACTTAATCAGGTGCAGGCACAGGGACTTCCCAAGTATTAGTTCTGCCTTCCTAATTTATTTATGCATTTCCATATCTCATGTTTATATAGCCTCTCCAGGTACGATGTAGTAATCACCACTTATAGTCTTCTTGCCAAGGAGATCCCTACCAGGAAGGAAGAGGGAGATGTCCCTGCTACTGATGTCTGTGTGGAGGTGAGGTGCTTTGAGAGAAAACAATTTTAGAGACCGTATATCATTAACTGGAGTGGAAGTTTTTACTAACTCATAGAGTTAACACTTCATCTCTTTAAATCTGCAAAATGGAACCCATTTATAATATGCCTTACAGATTGGAGTGAATATCTGCTTCTCTAACCTACCTTTATCACTTTTGCAATCTTCTGTGCACTTCAGCAAACATTCATTTATTATTCATGTATATTTTTATATGTATATGTATATATTTTATGTTGAAATTGGGCATATTTCAAATTAATTCTTTTTTTTTTTTTTGAGTTTTTAAACTTAAGTACAAAATAAGAAAAGAAAAATAGTTGCTGTGTACACAGTAGAACATGAGAGGATTCAATATAAAGCAATACATTTTCATTTCAAGAAAACCTAGACAATTAATACAAATACTCTATAAATATATGCTACAAAATACTATGTAATATATAAATATACTATATAATAAATACATTGTTTTCAAAGGCATCCTGCCTCTGTTTGCTTCCACGTAGCTTTTTTTTGGTCCTCTACTGTGTATTTTTTACTTAATTTTTCCCAATCTTCCCCACCCTCCAAATGAAGGCTACAAGTAGGCATGGAGACACACATCTACATATCTACATATATATTGATATCTATAAACATACACATATATGTAAGATGCTTATTTCTGCTTATCATCTATTTTTCTGGAAGTGGATAGCATCTTATCTCATAAGTCTGAGCCTTTCCATGTTTTTCTAAATCAACCAGCCATTTCCTAGACCACAGCAATATTCCAACCCAATCATATTCTATCTGAGAGATTGTCTATGAAAAATTTCCCTCCATTTTCCGCATTTCTTTTCTTGGATGCATAAGTTTTATTTATTCAAGAATATTTCTATTTAAAAATAATCAAAATTAGCCATTTTACACTTTAACAATGTTCTTCCTTACTATTTACTCTATTTCCTTTACATCTGGTTACTTTGAAGTTCCTGACCTTTTATTTTTCTAATAGAACTTTGTTATTATTTTTTTCTAACTCAGTAAGATAATTTTTTGGTAATTTAATTAGAATGGCATTACATGAATAGATTACTTAGATAAAATTGCCTTTTTTTTTTTTTATTGGCTTTTCCTACCCATCAACAGTAAATAAACATCATTTCAATTATTTAGGTCTAAATTTATTTGTATAACAAATGTTTTATATATATGTTCTTATAAATATTTTAGCAGAATATTGACAAATAAACACTAATAATTATTTTGTTAACAATGGAAAATTCCTGTGTCTGTTTTGACAGGTATGTTCTTAGGTATTTTATACCATCTAGTTATTTTAAATGGACTAAGGCAATATTGAATAATATGGCTGACACGATGTATCTTTTGTTTAAATCTGTTTTTTTCTCTCTTTAAAACTATTTTAGCTTTAACTTTGTTTGAAGTCATGATTACTATCCCTGCTTTTTATGTTTGTGTGTATGTCTCATTTTTATAGAATTTCCTGAAAGCAAAACCATGCTCTCCATCATTTCTTTTTTTTTCCCCCTTTTCCTGAAGCAATTGGTGGTTAAGTGACTTGCCCCCAGGGTCACACAGCTAAGGAGTGTTAAGTATCTGAGACTAGATTAGAACTCAAGTCCTCCTCACTTCAAGGCTGGTATTCTATCCACTGCACCACTGAGCTGCCCCTCCAGCATTTTTTATAGTAAAAATAGGTCTTGTTGTAATAACAACATGAATACAGGAAGCTTATGTGTGTTGACTCATAGTTTTCCACAAGGATAATCAGTGTATTACTTTACTTTTTGGATACTTTAATAATGCAAATTCTATACACATCTCTATCCATATTCATGCTATCTTAAAAAAAGATAATTGTGGCAAATAAATGAGAGGTCAGAGTGTAGGAAAGTAATAGATATAATCAAGAAAGTTCACTTTTTAGGTAAGCTTATGATTGGTTTTAGTACAACCTCATAATGAAGAATGTGTGACATTGATAATTCTTTATTGAATGAATACTTTATTTTTAGTAGTAAGTTGTTTTTTATGGTGGCAACAAACCCAATTTAAAGAAAAAAAATGACAGCCCCGTGAATGTCTGTTGTCCCTGAATAGTAATCATGTAAATATTTTCCACATTATTTGCATTTAGCGCATGTACTGCTGCAATAAGTATCAATTGCAGTTTTTGTATTTATAGATTTATCTCTTTGTGGTAATTTTTAGAATGCGGCCATTGTGAATGGAGAGGCTTTCTTTTACCCTGTTTTTGAAAGATTGCTTTCTGCTTTAGAAAGTAAAGGTATTCTTAGGTGTTATCCAGATTTAAGTTCTTACTGAAGAAATATGGATAAGGTGATGAGGTAGAGACAAGTTGCTTATGTATATCTCTTCAATTAGATTAGGAACCAGGAATTGAAACCAATTCTCAGTTTAATGTTCTTACCATTAGCTTGAAGTTATTGCATCACCAAGCTATTATTGGTTCTTATCTTCTCTAGGACTGCACGTCACCATTGCTTCAAATAGTCTGGGCTCGCGGTCATACTGGATGAGGCTCACAATATTAAAAATCCCCGAGTGCAGACCTCCATAGCTGTATGTAAGCTGCAGGCTTGTGCCCGCTGGGCTGTCACTGGAACCCCCCATTCAGAATAATTTGCTGGACATGTATTCATTACTGAGGTAAACTGTCTGTCTAAGATTCACGTGGTTTGGTTTGGAGAGTATCCCCTTCATGGAGAATCTGAATCTGAATCAGGTTTCTTATACAACAAGATGAATCTACTAATCTTTTTAATAGCAAAAAGTCTTTATAAATTAATGCTGCTTGATTGGTAAATGATTGCGTTTTTTTATAAGAGGTCTTTGCATTTATTGAAGTAACTTATAACTTATGCAGATCTGTAACATTACTTAATATACATTTTTCCATTTGCTTCTGTTTGATTCGCCAAGTAATCCTGTGAGCTAAATATCTGATTGAATGAAATCAGTGGGTGAAAGAAAAAAAAAAACATTTATTTATTTTTTATTTTTTTAAATTTTATTTTAAAAAACAATAAGAAAAAAAGAAAAGCAGAAAATAAATACAAAACAAAATAAAACAAAACAAAAGAGAACATTGTTGTATACTCAGCGGAACATCAGGGAGGATTCAAAATATATAACAACAAATTAACAGATCAAGAAATACTTCCTTAAAATATATTAGTAGAAGAAATTATATCATGAACACCCATCTTTTCTTTATTTCCTTGTAAATTGCTTCACACCTTTTTTACTTTATTCTTTTTTCTCTTTCATCCCTTCAACATCTTCAAGCAAGCTATAGTTAAGAAAAGATATATTTATGTATACATATATATGTAAATCTCTATACACACATACACACACACATACACACACATACATCTTTCCTATCCTTCCTGACTTTGTTTTAATTCTGCTTCTTAACTTGCTTTGCTATTACTTAACCTTCTCTTCCCCCATGGATCTCCCTCCCTTCTCTTCTTCCCACACCCTTAGCTTCCCTTATTTCTTTATAGATTTTGGAGGGTGCTATACCTTTGTGGTATAAATGTAGTTTTGCCAATTAAACCCATTCCCAATGTGAGAAGGTTTTCAGAGCTACCAGCCCTCCTCTTCCCTCCTCATGCCTCTGTGCCTATTCCTCTGCACCTCATTTGTATAATTACTATTTTTACCGTAACATTGCCAGGATTTCTTTTGAGCTACCCTATTGTTGATGTGAATCTTAAATATATAGTATACATTTCCCATGTGAAAAAGAAAAAACATGCCATTTGTCCATGTTGAGTTCTTTGAACTTGAACTTTGGTATTGAGTCTTATGTGTTAAACTTTCTGTTAAGTTCAAATTTGGTTGATAGAAAGTCCTGAAAATCTGCAAGTTCATTGAATGTCCATTTTTTTCTCATTCAATATTATGGTTAATTTTGCTGGACACGATATTTTTGGCCACAGGCCTAGTTGTTTTGATTGTTGGTAGATATCATTCCAGGACCTCTGCCGCCTTTTATAGTGCTTGCTAATAAGTCCTATACTAATCATAGTTCCAGTTTATTTGAATTGATTTTTTTTCCCTGTTTCTTATAAAATTTTCTCCTTGATCTGGGGGTTTTGAAATTTGTCAGTAATATCCCTGTGTGTTTTCCACAAAAGATCTCTTTGAGGTGGTGATTGGAGGATTTTTTCTATTTCTGCTTTCTTCTCGTGTTCTATCATTCCAGGTCAATTTTCTTGTATTTTCTACATTATTGTGTCAAGGTTCTTTTTTTTTTTTTTTTTTTTGTCACAACTTTTAGGCAGTCCATCTAGGGGAGGGGGATGGGAGAAAGGAGGGGAAAATTGCATAAGGTTTTGCAAGGGTCTATGTTGAAAAATTATCCATGCATATGTTTTGAAAATAAAAAGCTTTAATAAAAAATATAATATACAACTTTCAGGCAGTCCAATTATTCTTATATTTTCTTTTGATCTGTTCTCCAGATCTGTTGTTTTCTTATAAGATGTTTCACAATCTGTTCTATTTTCTCATTCTTTAGAATCTGTTTTGTTTTTTCTTGGTCTCTCATAACTTCACTGGCTTCCCCTTGCTCAATTCTAATTTTTAGAGAGTTTTTTTTTTTCCATCTTTGAGACTCTGCTTCTTTTCTAGTTGGTTAAATTTTTTTTTCATAATCTTGTTTTTCTTGGACAGTTTTTATCTGATTTTTAAAAATAAGGGGTATTTGGATAAGCACTTCTAATCATTGGGGTGGGGGTGATGGGGTCTCTAGCTTCCCTTTAGCTCTCCCCTTTGACTAGGAACTCCAAGCCAAGAGTTCTCCCCTCCAGCAAGTGTCCCCAGCCAGGTCCCTGCTCGGCTCGTTCTGCACTCACTGGGTGCTGGCTCCTTCTCACCCAGAGCCAAGCCTCAACAGGACAGCCAGGCCTGGTGTTCCCAATCAGCCCAGGTTCATTCAGTCTTCCTGGACCCAAACCTCAGCTACACAAACAATATGGGAGGTGAAAGAGACGTCTCTGTGGTTCTTCCTGAGGCTCTAACCACAGCCAGTTAGCCCCAAGGATCCCCCTTAATGTTTCTGTGGAGCTAGCCTGGAGGTGTTTGCACTAATCGTGGCTTCAGATCTTCTTTGGTTCTATCCAGAGGACCCCAGATCAGCCCCAGGTCTTCCTGATTTTCCTCTAGTCTATGTTCACCCTGAGCCTCAAATTTGTTCTATTTGTGGGGATAATCAGGAAAGCTTGAAATTTACCAACCTCTTCTGCCACTTTTCCAGAATCCTTCCCCTTCCCTCCCAAAAAAGCATCTGTTAAGCACTTTTTGTATACCACATACTGTGTCAAATGCCAGGGATACAAAGAGAAGACAGTCTTTGCTTGTAAGGAACTCATTGTAATGGGAGAGGTTTTGGCTAAAGTTCAATTAGAAAAAACCCAGTGGTCCTTAGAGTGAAGCATTAAGACATGGTAATATGCCTTCTTTAATGTCATTTCTATTGATAAGGCCATTTCTTTTTCTGATATTGAACTATGACACAGTGCCAAGGACTTTGGGGGTGAACATTTTCTTTTCTGGATCTGCAGTAACTATGGTTACTGGGCAAGGGGCCGTAATTAGTTACCAGTTCTAATCTCCAGAAGGGATGCTTTTTTTGTAAATGGCTTTAGAGTCAACCTGGAAGTAGGACTGATACTCTTGTGCTTACCTGTCCTTTGGTGGCAGTTGTTCAGTGGATGATGGTAGGAATGAGGGGGCCCTTTTCCATAAGGGTTGTATCCCTGGATAATGACTGGGAGTTGGGAAGCAAGATTGATGGTCTGGGCAGTGCTGCTGTGCTTGAGGTTCTTGGGTATAGGTGTTGGTCAGAATGGTGGGGGACTGCTGCCTACTCTCTCTGTGTCAGGATACCTTGCTGCTTATAGTTGTTATTATTCCTGTTTGTTAGATGAGTAAACTGAGACTTGGAGAGGTAAATTATTTACATGTGGCTAACCACTTAGTAAGCTCAGAGGTCAGAGGTGAACATATCTCTGTCAACTACAAATATAATGTAGCTTTTCAACCATACCACCCTATCTCTCGAATGCCAAATAAATTGACTTGAAACAAAACAAAAAGTTCATTTAGAACAACAGAAAATCGTGGACTTATTCTTTTTCAAAAAGCAGGGTCTAGAGCAAAGTCCAGTTTATTTGAGGCAAGCACAAAGGAGTATTGTTGGTTGTTCCATAATGTATTCCTGCAGGGATGTAAGACTGATTTATAGAAAATTTCACTACTTGGTTATTGTGCTCTTGTTTCTGTCTACAGATATGGAGAAATTCCCATGTTGTCATGTGGTTTTAGTAACTGATCATACTGTCTTGATCTATTTGATGGGGCTTGGCTTGATGATCTCTTTTTAGTATACTTGGATGACAGATGAAACACAAAATATGGTTTACTTTTCCTTTCAGGTTATGTTTTAACCTTTTACTGGTATTTCTTTTTTCTATCTCTAAATCTCCTTCAAAAATTAGGTTTCTCCGTTGTTCTCCATTTGATGAGTTTAAGCTGTGGAAGAATCAGGTTGACAATGGTACCGCAAAAGGAGGGGAAAGGTTAAGTATTTTAACCAAGAGTCTTTTACTGAGAAGAACAAAAGACCAGATGGATTCAACTGGCAAACCTCTGGTAACTTCATTTATATTTTTCACTTAAATTCCCAGAGAAGGAGGGAGATGATGTCCTTTTCATTGTGCTCAAATAGATACCTGCTTGACTTCATGGATATTATAAATTATGTGTGTCTGCACCCCAGCTTAGTATTTATTTTGCTCTCCATCAGGTGATATTGCCCCAACGCCACTTTAAGTTGCACCGATTAAAACTATCAGAGGATGAAAAGGCTGTTTATGATGTCCTTTTCACAAAATCAAGGTGTGTGATTTTTTTTTTTAAAGTGCACTTTATTTCTCTCTGTCTCTGTCTTTCATATCACTCAGACTCTTTTCTTTGGTACTAAGTGAAAGGTTACATTGGGGTCTTTGACTATGTATTGTATTTGGATTTGTTGGATCTTCCTTTTTTCATATTTGCTTTCTAAAACAAAAATCCCTCAGTGTAGTTTGTATTCAGCGCCCTATCATACCAATATTCTTTCTGCCTTATTAGTCAGTGTATAATATTTGGAATCTCACTTGGCCTTTTTCTTTACCTTGCTCAGTGATACATTAATAATAGCAGCTATCTTTCCCCCTCGATCTCAGGTTTTTTCTCTGTTGCTTTCTGTTTTTGTGACTTTTTCTGTCTTTTGTTAAAAAAACAAACTTTTTCTAGTTCTTATAACATCATATTTGGTTATCGTTTCTTATTATATTGATTTCAGCTGATGGGCTGTCTGGTGCCAGTAGCCTGGTGCTGCTGGGACACAGCCATGGTGATCATGACCTTCACTTGAGGGTTTCTTTGAACGCCTGTGGGCGGCTGTGGGAAGTGTTGTGTGTAATAGAACGCTTTGTGAGTGCAAGTGGTGGTTATCGTAGTCTCTCTTTTGTTTGAGCCAGGTCAACTCTGCAGTCCTACTTAAAAAGGCACATGGGTGAGAACAAGCAGTCTGGAAGGACCCCTGCTAATCCCTTCAGCAGAGGTAGGCCCTGCTCCAGCCTGAGTGTGGGGATTCACCCCAAAGACTGACAGTCCCGTCAGTGCAGGCTCTTCCCTGTGCTGACTCCATCTGTTGCAGCAGATCGCCTCCTCGGTAGCCATGTCATAAGCACACGTGCTGGTAGGGGCTTCTTGGGGCAACATTCATTCAGCCTCCAACTAGGCCTTAGTTCTGTCAGGGAGCCTAGCTGGCCACCTTGCCAGCTCTGGCCATGGGGAGTCTGAAGAGCCCAGGTCCCCTTCCACATACAGTGGAGGGCAGCCGCAATATATGTGATGGCAGGTGGCCTGTGGTGGAGGGACATGGACCCAACGAAATGCCCTCCAAGGCATTTAGTCAGATATCTTCCTGGAGAAGGTCCACAGTTTTTCAGAAGCTGTCTTCCAAGTCAATAGAGCTATGTTCAGATTCTGCTGTCTGCCCTGCACTTCATCTTTTGGTTTGTTTCTCTCTGGCAGTGACAAAGGAATTTGAGTCCTGTGCCCCTGGGCCCAGCACCCCAGCCGCCTCCCAGTGTTCTAGCACCGTCCACATCCTGTCCCTGTTGCTGAGGCTCCGCCAGTGCTGTTGTCATCTCTCTCTGTTAAAATCAGTAAGGAAAACATTCAGCATCCCCCTAATGCTCTGGTAAATTAAGAAGCCCCAGGTCTGTTTTAGTTAGAATGCTGTCTGCTCTCTGGCTGCCAGGTCAGGGGCTAATCTTTTATTAAGGGGCGGACCGGGAGTGCCACAGACTTGGGTGACTCAGTGTTATTCTTCCTCTGCAGTCACTGTTGCCACTGTTTGAGACTGGCTGTAGTGGGCAGTTGGTGCTGTGAACAGGGATTACTTGGGCTTTCAGATGGAGGCGTGTCAGCTAGTACCCATAAGCCACTTAACTAAAGGATCACTTATATGCTTTTGCCTGGTTAATTTGGTGGCACTGTCTCTATAATTAATTTTTATTATAGATTTATATGTATATACATATGTATTTATGTATAAATAATTTTGATTTTTGTGGGGCTGAAGAACTGAATGGAATTACCTTTTACTCTGAGATTACTCTTAAAATTTTTTTTTTTTTTTGTCTTTTTCTGAGGCTGGGGTTAAGTGACTTGCCCAGGGTCACACAGATAGGAAGTATTAAGTGTCTGAGACCAGTGTCGGGTCCTCCTGAATTCAAGGTTGGTGCTCTATCCACTGCGCCACCTAGCTGCCCCCACTCTTAAATTTAAATAACTGAAATGGAGTTTGAAAATTAGGAAAAATGGACACGTCATTATCTTTTTATTGCTTGCCACTTTTTCAGTATTGTTGGAATTGCGCTTTGATTAATGTTTCTGTGAGGATTTACTGATGGTATAGTGTAAAAGATTTTGTTAACTGTTGAGCACAGCCCTAGCGTGGATCAGCAGTTTGGCTAGTTTTCTAACCTGGCATAGGCCTCTGGGCCTTTTTTGCTGACCTTGGATTTGTTTCATCATCTCTAGACTCTTGACCAGACTGAGCTGAAGAATGAAGGCCTGTTGTTTACCCTGGAGGAGCAGCTCAGTGCATTGACCCTGTCAGAACTCCATACCCCGGATCCGTCTGCCACCGTCAGCCTTAATGGCACCCAGTTCAATGTGGAACTCTTTGAGGACACGAGAGAGAGTACCAAGGTATTGTGTGGTGGAGAGTCATCGCCCTTGCGGGGGAAGGCGTGAAAGTCTTGCTGGGATTTCAACTGGCGAATTTCACTTTCCTCCAGTCTTCAACTCCTTTCAGATTTGGTCATGGCCAAACCCTGTGTTGAAGAGAACAAAGCTGGCAGAAAACAGCAAATTTGAGAAGGGCCAGGTTACCTCGGCTGATTATTCATGGTCTGAGGCATTTTAAAAAAGAACAATATTTTTCTGGGATGTGAAATATACATTACATTGGGGGGAGGGGAAATGCCCAAGCACTGAACAAAGCTGCAAATATTTCTTTTAGAAAGAGCTTTTATCAGAAAGCCACAGAAGGAATCTGAATCTATGAAATGTGGGCTATACCTGAGAGCCAGCTGGTTTTTGCTCACTGAAAAGCTTCTGGCTATAAGTATTGTTTCTTACATGGCCTGCTACCTTCATTAATCAGTCCATTCTAGTTCCATTAAAGCTTATTAAGTCTGACAGTTCCTTCCAGAGGGTGGCAGAGATAGGATGTAAACTGGCTCCCAGCCACACTCTCTGTTAGCTGGACATTTGTGTGCTCTTCTCCACCCTCCCCTAAGTTCGCGTCCCCTTCTCGGTGTTTCTGAATGAAGCGTGCCGTTCTTACCCTTAAGTTCCTTCTTTATCACAACTGTCCTCCTGGTTTGAAGCTTTTTGTGTTTGCACGAGCGCCTGAGAGGGAAGTTGCTGCCTGTAGAGAACAAGGGAATGGTTTTGTTTTAACAGAAGGAGTATGCTGCTGTGTGGTTAAAACTCTAAATGGCCTCAGCTCGTTTGCTGCCATTGCACCTCAGCAGCTGAGAGAAGCGTAGCAGGGCTGTGTGGAACGAGAGCCTTCTTGTGCCAGCCATTCCAGAAGTTGGCCAGAGAAACTGAGGGTCTGGTGGGCTGGGCCGTCATCCAGCCTCTGTCATTTATTAGCCGGATGGTCTTTACAAGACAAGTGTATAGCACAATGCCTGACACCCTCCAAGCAGAGTAAATGATTGTTGGTTGATTTACCCACTCTGAGCCTGTTTCTCTGCTTTAAAATGAGAAAAAGAATCTCATTAATTAATTAATCACACACACACACATACACATGCGCACGCGGGAGAGGGAGACCCAGATCATATAAATTGTGTCTGAGGCAGGATTTGAATTCAGAGAATAGTCTCCTGCCTCTAGGCCTGGGCCCCCAGCTGTCCAGAGGAGCACTTACTAGGTGCCATGACCTAAACAAGCCACTTAAGCTCCCTGAGCCTCTCCTGCTTCTGATTCTGGATGCGGTTCTTTGTGCCTCTCCTTTGTGACCTCCATCCCATTTCTGGAGAGCTTCCCCCCCTCCCCCTGTCCCTTCTCTTCTTTAGTGCTCCCCTTGCTGGAGGCTCCTTTGCTGCTGCTGCCCACAGACCTGCTGAGGCCTTCACATGCCCGTGTCCTCTCGAGTTCTGATCTTTCACCACCCATCTCTTGGAGCAGCTTACCATTGCCTCTGCCTCCCCTCCCACTCATTCTCACGCCTCTCAGTAAGGCTTTCACCCACACCCATAGATAAACATTGCTGTGTACTTCAGGGCTCTGTCCTCACCCTCAGCTCTCACTCTCCACACTCCTGGTTAATCTCTTCTGCTCCTATGGGTTCATTTAATTACCTCCATTCAGAGGACATAACACACATCTGGGGTTCAGTTAATGATCTTCATTCAGAGGCCTCCCATACATGCATACATATATACTTAGTCTTTCTCCCTCTAACTAGTGTTACATCACTAATTTCTTGTTGGATACAACCACTTAGCTGTCTCACTAGCTTTTTAAACAACCCCTACAAAATGGATTGGTCTTGGTTTTTTTCCATGTACAAAAAAAAAGATTATAATCTCTGTAGCATTTACCTCAGAGTGTTATAAGAATCCAACATGATAATGATATCAAATACTTTGGAGATCTAAAAACACTATATAAATCTGTTGTTTTAAAAAAAAAAAGTATTACATAACAGGATGAACTTAATTTTTTCAGTTTTAAGATTCAATCTCCATATAACCAATGAATGCCCTGGAACTTTAATGAAAGACCGCCGACCCAGTCATGGGCATCGGATGGGTTAGAACAACAATTAGAGTAAAGAAGAAAAGTAGAGGTGAAGGAGGTAGTTTTTGTAATGAATTAGTCATTCAACAAATAAATGAATCTGTGTTGACAAAGAGGCTTTATGAGATAAGCATTTTGGGAATGATTAGTGTAAAGGAAAAGGGCATCAGTAAAATGTTAGAAGAAAAATACAGTTGTTGAATTACGTGACCTAATCAAACTGGAACTTAAAGTTCATTTCTATTTATGGTACAATGAAAGTTTTAGTTTGGGTGCAAAGAAAAGGAGTCATTTGACTATTTCTCTCTGTTTCATCCACTCACACTATTCAGTAGATTAGCCTATTGACAGGCAATTATTCGTAGGAAGCAATATTGAGTAGTACCTGTTTAAACGATCATGATCATATGGGAAAGATACAAATGAATATATTCAGTTCAGGATTTTAAGTGTGTGTGTGTGTGTGTGTGTGTGTATGGTTTCTCTACATGATACTATGCAAAACCCTGTTGTATATAAAACATAATCCCAGCTCTGTGGATTCTTGTAATTTTAATGTATACAAGTAATATATAAATGGGTTTTTCATAAACTTACAAATTAATCTTTCTTTTATCTAGATCTCAAATCTGTTAGCAGAGCTGGAGCTGATCCAGAAAAATTCAGAATTTCAAAAAAGGTAAATGTAATGCTTCACTTTCCTGTGCTTGGTTATGACTAAACTGGAGAATTGGATGCTCTTCTGTGATTGTCAAAAAATTTTTCCCAAGGACCTTGAGTCAACACCAAAACGGAAAGAGTACAGCAATTAGAGCGGATATAAACCATTACCTATCCATAATTATGAATGGAAATTTTCTTGTGGTTCTGACTGAAGGAGAAATCTCTCCAGGAGTCCTATAATAATAAGTGTCTGGAGGAAACTTTTTGAGGTCAGTAACTGCCAGAAAGATGACCTGATTATCTCTGTTGTTTTTCTTTTCTAACAGAAAAGAATCTCTAGCTAGATTCCAAGGATATATAATAACAAAAAAGATATCCATTTAACTAGAGGTTCTTATTTTATTTTGACAGTATTTAGCATAAGCAATTCAAAGAATTCATTCATTGCCCTTTATGCCATCAATTCAGAGCTAGGGTAGACCTATGGCAGCAGAATCTGAGCAGATCATATGTGGGACTGGCTGCCTCTGGAGGTGGTAGAGTCGTGTTCCTCAGAAGCCTTGAGGCAGCATGGAGTCTCCTTCATCAGGCCTATTACAATGAGGATTTCTTTCCTTTATGGTTTGCACTAGATGACTGCTATGGTCCCTTTCAACTCTCAGATTCTAAAAATAGATTTTGGGCAACCTTAGAGGCCAATCCTAAGGAGGTGGCAATTTGATTAAACAGGCATTTTTTTTTAAGAGTTTACTGTAAATAAGGTACCCTGGGGATATAAAGGCAAAACCAAAACCATTCCTTCCATCCAAGATGTTTCATCTTACTGGCAGGCAAGCTACAATAGAGATACTCCTGGTTAGATTCAAGGTAATTTGAGAACATTGAGAGGTGGGTCAGGGAAGGCTTCTGGGAGGATGGGCCACCTCAGCTTAGCCTCGGAGTGACTGCATGGATGGGGCAGATGGAACACTTAGCAGGTGCAGGAAACAACTATTAGTGTCTGTCTGTCTCTCTCTCTCTCTCTCTCTCTCTCTCTCTCTCTCTCTCTCTCTCTCTCTCTCTCCCTCTCTCCCTCCCTCCCTCCCCCCTCCTAAACATGAAAGTGTGTGTGTGTGATGCATGTGAACACTCTTTGGAGTGGAGATAATTAATGAGGGCCAAGGACAGAGTCCTGAAGTCCACACCAGCACTTATCTGTTGGGCATGGATGATCCAGCAAAGGAGACTAAGGAGAAGTGGTCAGAAGAATTGATAGTGATGATGATGGCGGCTAACATTTCTTTAGTGCTTTAAGAATCCCAAAGTCCTTTCATATGTCATATCACTTGATTCTCACAACAACCCAGTGGAGTAGATGTTATTATATCCCTTTTAGAAGAAGCAGCTGAGGCAGAGAGAGCTGTAACCCTGCCCAGAGTTGCATAGCTTTCAAGTGTCTGGGGCGACATTTAAACTCAGTCTTTGTGATCCCCAAGAACAAAGTTCTGTCCATTATGCTTGGGCGGTATCATGGAAGCCAGGAAAGGAGAGAGTGTGTTGGCAGGAAATGGACAGAACTGTCAGAAAACAGAGGGTGGTTAGGGAAACAGAGCACTGACCAAAGGGACTGGCCTTAGCAGGGAAGAGATTGTGGAGTTTCCATGGAAGGGGGAGGATGTGAAAGCCTGACTCTGAGAGACGTGAAAATGAGTGAGAGGGGAGGCAGAGGCAATGGTAAGCTGCTCCAAGAGATGGGTGGTGAAAGATCAGAACTCGAGAGGACACGGGCATGTGAAGGCCTCAGCAGGTCTGTGGGCAGCAGCAGCAAAGGAGCCTCCAGCAAGGAGAGCACTAAAGAAGAGAAGGGACGGGGGGAGGGGGGAAGCTCTTCAAGAATGGGATGGAGGTCACAAAGGAGAGGCACAAAGAACCGCATCCAGAATCAGAAGCAGCAGAGGCTCAGGGAGCTTAAGTGGCCTTTTCGGGTCATGGCGCCTACTAAGTGCTCAATGGGCAGCTGGAGGTGCAGGTGCAAAGGCAGAGGATTCATCATCTCTCTGAGTTCAAATCCTGCCTCAGACACTTCCTAGGCATGTGATTCTGGGCAAGTCACCTCACCCTGTTTGCCTCAGTTTCCTCATTTGTCAGATGAACTGGAGCAGAAATGGCTAAGCACTGCTGCACCTTTGCCAAGAAAACCAAATGGAGTCACAAGGAGTTGGACTGATTGAAAAATAGTAACAGCTATTAAATATTTAATTGCTTATTGACTGAATTACAAGGTAATTCAGGTAAGATCTGAATCCACATCCTTTGACTTTAAAGCTGGTGGTCTTTCCTCTGTATCAGATTTATAAGGATTTGGAGATGGCACTTAGGTAGAAACTCATTCTCGCATCTGGGGACTTGAGGTCATGCCTAACAGGGATACTGAGACCTACAGACTGAGTGAGAGTGTGTTGTATTTGTTCCCTTTACTATTTTTTAGTGTCATTGTGTCTCAGTGGACCTGCATGCTGAAAATTGTGGCTCTGCATCTTCAGCGACGTGGGCTGACTTATGCCGTCATTGATGGCTCTGTCAATCCCAAACAGAGGATGGACCTGGTCGAAGCCTTCAACAGAAGCAGCAGGAATCCTCAGGTAAGGAAATGGATCATGAGAAATGCTGACTAAAATCTCCTGAAGATTAGTAGTCTGTAACTTCTCTCTCCAGGGCACAGATTGGTCAGTTTGATACTATCTACAAAGGTGTAAGCGAACGGTGACAATATGAGGCTGTCAGCCTTCAGCCTTGTCAAAAGGGATTAGTTGTCTTACAGAAGACATTTGGTTTCGTAGATTCCTTTTCTTTTCATAGTCCTTTGATGTCAAGAATTCTTAAGACTAATTGATTATTAATAATAGGATTTGCCAGTCTCTGAAATCTACTCCAGTTTAGCTACCATTAAAGAGATTCTGTAATTGCATCTAAAACTGCTGACTCTTTTATGGCAAATACATACAGGTTGAAAGTTGGACTCCAGTCTGCTTCCCCTGTAGAGCATGAGTTTTGGGATACTAGCAAAATATTCAAATTCTGAACACAGGATTATTTTCTCCTATGAATTCATCAATGCGGTGCTTTTTGTAACAGCTTTGCTCTTCCTGGAGTTCTCTATCTTCATGAACTGTTAGGAGCAGTCAAGTTGGTGAAGCAGGTAGTCTGAACTGCATATCAGAGCTCCAGCTTTGTACCCGACTCTCAAACTGAGACTGACTGCAGGTAGCACTATGTGGGTCACCGACACTCACTTTACATTTGATGTGTGACTGCTGGGAACAGTAAAACAGAATTTTTATTAAGAGGAAGTGAAGGAAAGATCTTGCGATCCCCATGGAATCATGCAGTCATTGGTGAGAGGAGGAAATCTGGCAGCAGCCCATAGGATGATCATGATGGCCTTTCAGAATTAGTAACATATGCTTCCTTTTGAAGGTGATGCTGATCTCTCTCTTGGCTGGAGGCGTTGGACTGAACCTCATTGGAGGGAACCACCTTTTTCTTCTGGATATGCACTGGTACCCATTGCTTTCTTTCCATATGTAGGACAGATGGGAGGCAGGGATCGCTTTATTTATTGAGTTTTCCCTTTATTCTCCACAAGTGCTTGGGCTGTCTACATGGATGTGTTTTGCTTATGTGTTTCTACAATAGAACTAAGCATAATGTGGTTTGGGGGGTGAAGGGGAGGGTTCCCAGAAATCTTGAATAAGATTTCAAATGATGACTTAGTCTTCCACTTGATTGCTAAAACTCACATCTGTTGCTATGGTAACTGAAGCACAGCCATTTCTGCCAGCTGAGAGCAAACATCTGTCAGTTTCAGCTGCAACACTACGTCTCATTTCCAAAATACATTTTCTGGGATCCAAGAACATTTCAGTTTTGGAGAATTAAAAAAAAAAAAAAAAAAAAAGTTACTTAAAAAAAAAAAAAAAGCACGAACTTTTCAATTTCATGTACAGGAATTGAAGTATATTTAACATGCCAACTCTATATTATGGCTTGTGTTAGACTTGACAGGGAAAATACCGGTAACACAGTTATACAGTTTGCATATAAAAATGAATGGATTAAGTGCTATGAGAATGTTTTAATATTATCCTTTGTTTTCTTGACTTTTATTCAATCTGGAAGTTCCATAATGAGCAGTGCTCCCAGGGACTCTTGCTGTGCTTCAGTCCTCACCAACTTAGAAGTGATACAGTTAGAGCTAACATACTGGGCTGAGTTCTGGAAAGTTAGGTTCGGAATTTCTTGTGCTTGGCCCCACACAGATCTTTACGAGGGAAAACTGAATAAGGAATATATGGTAACGAATCATAGCAGTTCCTGAAACAGATGATGATTCCCAGAGATTTTAAAGAGGCACTGAAATGTTGAGAGGATTTTAAAGAAGAAACTGGGATTGAAAATAGATATTTTTGACAGATTGACTCTTTGGAGCTAGGTCTCACCCTTGCCTCAATAACAAACAGTTCTCAAATAAAGACAGGCAAAGAATAATTAAGAAGACACCTCTGTCCAAAAATGTGGAGGACAGACAATTGCACAGTATTACAGAGATACTGAAGAGCAAGTTTTAAGCATCACAGTTCAAGTTGCTGAAATCTTTGCTTTTCCCTCTCATCTTTGGCAGGAATCCAGCACTTGAGGAGCAAGCTTGTGACCGAATTTACCGAGTTGGACAGAAAAAAGATGTGGTGATACACAGGTGAGAGGTGACCTTATAGGGCTCAAAAATCCTTCTAAGATTTTTTGCCTTCTCTGGATAGGGTATGAACTCTTCTACATTTGGTTTATTGATTTGAAATAATTTATGTATGTGTTCAACTATTTGGCCACCATAAAAAAAAGCTGTTATAAATTTTTTTTGTGTATATAAGACCTTTTCCTCCTCTTTTGATCTGCTTGGTGAATAGGCTAACTACTTGTATTGTTAGGTCAGAGAGTATTGCAATTTGTTAACTTTTTGGGCACGGTTCCCAAATTGCTTCCCAGAATGGCTGACCGATTCACAATAATGCATCCATGTGTACTTTCAGTCTCTCCAGAATTTGTCACTTTTCTTTTTTGTTAACTTTGCCAGTCTTATGGATGTGAAGTGGTACCTGAGAGATCTTTTAATTTTCATTTCTCTAATCATTTGGAGTATTTTTTATATAGGGCTACTAATAGCTTGGATTTCCTACTCCCCAAACTGCTTATTCAGATGCTTTGACCATTTATCAACTGGAGAATGGCCCGAAATCAAATTTGAATCTGTCTTCACATACACACACACATGCACACGCGTGTGTGTACATGTTGGAAATCATACCTCTACTACAGAAATTTATTGCAAAGGTTTATT
Organism: Sminthopsis crassicaudata; assembly: GCF_048593235.1. Lineage (NCBI taxonomy): Eukaryota > Metazoa > Chordata > Mammalia > Dasyuromorphia > Dasyuridae > Sminthopsis > Sminthopsis crassicaudata. Next base: position 436,260,707 of record NC_133620.1, read on the forward strand.
TACTTTTTTAATAACCACTTAACTATTTCCCTTTTGGATCTTAGAATCTCTTTTTTTTTTGGATCTCTTTTTTGTGCAAAAACTCATATTTTATGTAATTGAAATTGTATACTTTATCTTCTGTGATTTTTTTGCTATTCCTTGTTTGATCATGAACTCTTTCCTTTTGATAGTTCTCAAAAGTAATTTCTTTCTTGTTCTTTTAATTTGTTTATAAAGCCACCTTTTGTGTCTAGATTACGTGTCCACTGGGAGTTATCCTTGTTTGTGGTATGAAGTTAGTTCTAAATCTAATTTCCGCCAAACAACTGCTTTGTTTTCCCAGAAGTTTTTTTAATAATAATAATAGGTTTTTATTTTTCAAAATCCATGCAAAAATAGTTTTCAACATGCACCCTTGAAAAACCTTGTGTTCCAAATTTGTCTCCCTTCTCATTTGAGAAAAATCAGATCAAAAAGGAAAAAACAAACAATAACAATAACCACAACAAAAAAGGTGAAAATACATGCTTTTATTCAGTCTCCAAAGTTCAGGATGCAGATAGCTCTTTCCATCACAAGTCTATTGAAATTGCCTTGAATCAACTCATTGTTGAAAAGAGCCAAGTCCATCACAGTTGATCATCATATAATCTTACTGTTGCTGTGTACACTGTTCTCTTGGTTCCCCTCACTTCACTAAGTATCAGTTCGTATAAGCTTCTCCAGGCCTTTCTGAAATCATGCTGCTCATCATTTCTTATAAAACAACAATACCTTTTTCAGCCATTCCCCAACTGATGTTTCCCATAAGTTTATGACATGCAGTGAGTTCTTACCACAGACTTTTAGTGTCTTTGAATTTATAAAGTACTAGGTTACTAGGTTTGTCTGTTTCATTCAGTGTATCATGGACTCACATAGATCATGTACTGACTAATTTCCCTGCTTTTTAACCAGGATCAAATTGTTTTTGTGATTGTTGCTTTATAGTATAGTTTGAAATACTTTTTGCCCACTTTTTTTCATTTTCACCCTTGAGATTCTTGGCTTTTTTGTTCCTCCAATTTTTTTTTTTTTTAATTTCTAAAAAATAATCCTTTGATAATCTATTATGGCATTGGATAAATAAATTAGTTTAGATATTATTGTCGTTTCTTAAAATATTACTTGGCCTATCCAGGAACAATTAATATATCTCTTATTTATGTCTTTACTCTCATTATATAATCAGTGATTTGAGTATTCATTTAGTTTCTCTGTAGATTTTGGTAAGTAGACTCCCGTTCTGTAGTTATTTTAAATGGAATTTCTATCTCTTCCTATTAGATTTGATTGAGGGGCAGCTAGGTGGCACAGCGGATAGAGAACCAGCCCTGAATTCAGGAGGACCTGAGTTCAAATATGATCTCAGACACTTAACACTTCCTAGCTGTATGACTCTGGGCAAGTCATTTAACCCCAGCCTCCAAAAAAAAAAAGATTTGATTGGTATTACACAGAAGTGCTGATAATTTATGTGGATTTGTTTTATATTATTTGATTAGGACTCTCATTAATTCCCCTTACATTTAATATTGCCTCTTTGTTTTCCATATATACTATTTATCAGGTAAAGAAAAAAATCCATTTATTTTTTTATTTTACAGTGTTTCTAAACAAAAAGATGTTTATACTTCATCAAAAGTTTTTTCTGCATATCTTGATATCATAAAATCTTTGTTGTTCTCATTATTAATGTGATCACTTAGGTTTATTGTTTTCTTCATACTAAACCCATTGCTAAACTTGAAATAAACTGTGGTCATAGTGTTTAATTTTTATGATATTGTGTTTTAGTCTCTTTGTTAATATTTTACTTCAAATGCTTGTATCAGGGTTCATTAAGAATATTAATCCTAAGTTTTTTCCCGCCTTTTTTGACTCCCTAGTTTAGATTTCAATATCTTATTTATAGTTTAAAAGAATTTGTTTTATTTTGAAAAGATTAGTGAACGAGTTTCAAGTTCTGTAAGAGTTTTTTTGGTTTTGGTTTTTGTTTATTTATTTATTTTTTGGTGGTTTATTTTTTCCTCCATGCAGCCTGAGGAAAATGATGTTATGTTTTGGGATTTTTAGGTTTGTCTGTGAGGACACAGTCGAAGAGAAGATCTCAAACCTGCAATCCAGGAAGAAGGATTTAGCCACACAAGTTCTGTCTGGATCTGGCGAATCTTTCACCAACCTCACCCTTGCTGACCTCAAAATCCTATTTGGTGTTTAATTTTTCTATTTAAGACAAATCTGAATAACCTCTCTGGGGAATGTTGCTTTGTTTGGGCATCTGCACCGAATCCATCAGTTCTTTTCTGAAGTGGATCATAGTTTACATCATGATTCCTTTGGAGTTGTGGGAGATCTTTGTATTGGTCAAAGTGGCTTAAGTCTTTCACAGCTGATTTACAGATTACTCTTCTGGTTCTTTTCATTCACTTTCTATCACTTCATAGAAGTGTTTTTAAGCTTTCCTGAAACCTTTCCCTTCTGTGACCTCACGAGGGGGGATAAGTTGGGCATATCGATTCTGTTTCTGTCCCTTCCCTGCTCAGTCAGCCTGTTTTTTCATTTCATAGCCCCAGAAAGGGACAATCATGCTTTCTCAGAAAAACTGAGGATGGAGCATTTGTTTGTAAATCGGTATGAACACCCTGGGGAGGAAAAGGACTTTAGAAACCCAAAGGGGCTTTCTATGTTTAGAAAAAAGGACCTGTAGGGCCAGGAGGTTATGGCTTTTAACAGCCTTCACAGAAATGTGCATCGTGTTGAATAGAGCACTTAGCCAAATCTTCAGGAAACCATCAGTTATAATGGGACAGTGCAACCCAGTTAATCTCTGGAGACACCATTTTATTTTAGCATTTTCCTGCCAGTGAAGTTTGTCCCATAGACCTTCTTTCAAGCTTCCTGGCAGGAGCTTCTCAGAGAAAGTCTACCAGGCAACTTCCCAGTTAAATCATCCTGTCATTACCTCAATAATTTGGGGTTTTTTATTGGTATTCAAATTATAATAAACTCTGTGAAGTGGTGGCAGTTGTTTGGAGTCTTTATAAAAAAAAAAAATTATTTTCTCATGATAATTTGTACCTACAGAGACCAAGAAAGGCTCTTCTTAAGTAGAACTCTTCCCCCTCAATCAAGGGATTGGTGGATCAAAGATTCCGGGTATACTCTGAAGTGAAGCACCTATGTGAGCTGGGACTCCACTGGTGCCTCTTAGAGCTACTGTTTCTTAAGGTGTGAACTGCACTTCTGAGGAATAAAAGGGAAACGATATGGTACTATATAAGAAGCTTCAGTATAAACAGCTGAAAAAAACAGTACCAAAATTTAAAATTGCTTCTCGCTTATTTTTTTTTAATTTCATATTTTCATTTCCAAATTCTCTCCTCTCCAACCCCTCCTTTATCCATTGAATAAGCAAGAAATGTCCATACATGTGTGTGTGTCATGTAAACATTTCCACATTAGCTATATTCTGAAGGGATAAAAGCAGGAAAAGAAAAAGAAAAAACATGCTTTCATCTGCAATCTGCATGAATCCATCAGTTCTCTCCCTGGTAGTGGATATCATTTTACATCATGTTTTCATTGCATGTGTGCATTTAAATCACTGCATTGGTCTGAGTTCCTGTCTTTCCCAGCTGATTATCTGTGTAGTGTTGCTGTTACTGTGTAGGTTGTTGTGGTTCTGCTCCCTTTACTTTGCATCAGTACATATAAATCTTCCCAGGTTTTTCTCAGATGTTCCCCTTCATCACTTTTCACAGCACAACCATCATTTGATGTTCATAAAGTTCTTCAGTTATTCCTCAATTGATAGGCACCTGTAGAGGGCCAGTATTGAATAAGTCCATAAACAGCTGGAGTTCAGTCTAGGTATTAATAATTGTAAAGATATATTTGGCAAAATTAGAATAATCTTGATGGAGAATGTGGGCAACAGAAACAAGGCATTTTAACTATTAAATATCTTGGTATTTATAGTTAAGGTGGATACTGAAATGTCAAAGTATGGATTGTGCATTAACTCTGAAAGGTAGATGATGTCAACCGAAGGTAGCTAGTAATAGTAACACTGGCCTAAAAGGTTGTGTTTTCATATAAAATGTATAAGCACTGGCACTCTGGAGGTTGCAAAGCATATCTTCCACCTGGTCTCAGGTATTCGTTCACACTATTCAGTGGAACTGAACTTTAACAAGCACCCCCCCCCCCCTTAGTTTCCTATTCTTTGCTACCATGAAAAGAGTTTCTATAAAGACTTCTGTACATTTGGGTCCTTTTTCTTTGATCTCTTTGGGCTACTGACTTAGTTGTGGTATTACTGGGTTTAAAGGATAAATGCATAGCTCTTTGGGGCATAGTTCCATATTCTCCAAAATGGTTGGACCAGTTTACAACTCCACTAACAATACATTAATGTCTCCTTTTCCTCATATCCCCTCTCCAGCATCGACCATTTTCCTTTTCTGACATTTTAGTCAATTTGATGGTGAGAGATGGTGCCTCAGTTGTTTCTGATATTGTTTCTAAAGAGATTTTTTTCCCCCCTCTTCTCTTTGATGGAGAATACAAGGGTACATCAGAAACAAAAGCTACTAGTTTCCCCAGGTTATAAAATGACAGCTTTTGGAGATAGGTTCATTGCCCTTAACCCCTTCCCATCTGCTTTTCTCCCCACTAACGGACTATAGTTATGATGTAATGTGTCTCAATAGGGAAGCAAAGGATGCTTGGATTACAAATGCTTATTAATAGAGGAAAAATAGGAAACATACATGCCCTATCAATTAACGGAAAAATAGACTTAGGTTTCTTCATTCCAAGTACTGTATGAGGGCAGAAATGAACCAACAGAACAGACAGCCCTGTAGCCATTGTTATAATCTGCAGTTGACTCCTTTGATGCCTTTTGGATTATATCTGGATTATATATAGACAAACTAGACATCAGTTAATCAAGGCTTTTCTTGACCTCTCCTACTGGGTGGTTTAAAGTTCAACCATGATGAATTATAGTAAGATTTTTTTCATAATTATTATGTAGTAGCAAAATACCCTTATAGGTTAAGATAATGCTGTTGATTTACTACCACTACCAAGAAACAAATCTTGACTTTTAGCCAGTAGGAGCAACTAGGTGGAGGCACAATGGATAGAGTGGCAGGCCTGAAATCAGGAAAATTCCCCTTTGTGAGTTCAAATCTGGCCTCAGACATTTATTAGCTGTGTGACCCTGGGAAAATCACTTAACCCTGTCCTCCCTCAGTTTCCTTGCAAAGAAAACCTTAAATGGGGTCATAAAAAGCTGGACATAAATGACTGAACAACTCTAGCAGTCTGAAAGTCATAGATATTGAAAGCAAAGCTCTATTTTAGATGAGAAAATAGCCTCTTTTTCCCCCCTATGATTATAATCTAGTAATCCAGCCCCTTTGTAGATGAAGATCATGCTATTGTTCCACCAGCAGCAAGAAACAAACCTTGATTTTTAGCCAGGAATCCTGGTGGGGCCATGACATGGAGAGCACCTAGTGCTGAGCTTCATTTGGGTGCAGAGCAGCACCTCATTACCTCAGTAACACGCAGGGACACTGATCTCGATGGTAAGATAAGGCGCATTTATTTTAGGGGTTTCTTCAGAATTAATCAGCAGCTCGGCCCAGCTTGGCCCCAAGGCCCAGGGACTTCCCGGTAACTGACGTTCCTGCAGACTCGGCCTTTCCATCATCGGAAAACTCAGAGTGCCACCGTCCGGACCAGACTCCTGTGGGAACTGATCTCATCTTCTACCTTCCAGGAGCATTCTGACTTCTCCTCCGTCCCACCACAGCATGACCAGTGACGGCAGCCTGGATGACCTTTGTGTCCATGTCCACAGCCTTGGTATCCCCCTGCCCAAGAGACCAAGAATTAGCCTGAGCACTTAGTAACTCCCATGGGAAGGAGGCTTACTAAGAGCACTGTTTGTATGTTGTCCCCTCTTTGGCGTTCATGATTTTTCCTGCCAGTCTGTGGGAGCCTTGAGGTCAGAGACTTTCGTTTTCTCTTTTTCCAGCACCTTAGCCTTGGACCTTGCCCAAAGTGATGCTTGCTTAATGAAAGCTCGTTAATTGATCTACCTAAGTACGGTGGAGGGGACACCTAGCATCAGCTTTCAGAAGGGAAATCCTGGAAAGTAAGTCTTAACAGAGCTAGCTTTGGCCATGGCACAACATTAAATTAATTAACTACAGCCAATCGCTGGCTGAAGCACTTAGTGATTATTAGCACAGTGCTTAAACAACATTGTCATGTGATCTTCACACCAACAGGTTAATATCTGTCAATAATCAGAGCAGCTAGTTGGCGCAGTGGACAGAGCCAGCCCTGAAGTCAGGAGGACCTGAGTTCAAATTTGATCTTTAACACTAAACATTTCCTGGCTGTGTGACCCTGGACAAGTCACTTAACCCCAACTGCCTCAGCAAAAAAAAAAAAAAATGTCAATAATCAATCTTATTAGCCAGAACAAAGTTGGTAGAGAAAGGTAATATGGTTTGTTTTGGGGGAGGCAGACTAAGTAACTTTCTCAGGCTCACACAGCTGCTAAGTGAGGATGGATGAGTGCTAAGCGAAGCTGGATTTGAAATTGGGTCCTCCTGACTCCAGGTCGAGCCCTGGGGCACCTCACTGCCCCACATTAGTTATCATGAACCCTTATTTTTATCACATTGTTTAATCAGCACCCAGCCAGGAGTGCGAAGCAGTTACAAAGGGCACTGGGGAGGGGAAGACCTTGGGGACTGTCTGATCCAGCTCTCGTTTTTCAGAAGAATCTGAGATGCAAGAAGTGTGACTTGTCCAAGATCACACGAACAGTAAGCATCAGAAAGCAGAACCAGCCCTATCGCCCCTGTCCCAAGTTGAAGGGAGCGTGGGTGGAAAGGGAGTAACAGAGGAGCAAAAGCGGGGAGACAAGTGACCACGGGAGAGGAATGGGAGTTCTGCCGGCTCCTCCCTGGTCTGCCTGCTGCCAAAGAAATCCCTCATACTTTTCCCCACACACCTCCCTTCCAAAGGCAGAACCATTTGTGGCCCTAACTGAATGCTTTCTCCACATTCTATGAGGCATTTGTGATTTTTTTTTTCCTGAGGCTGGGGTTAAGTGACTTGCCCAGGGTCACACAGCTAGGAAGTGTTAAGTGTCTGAGCCAGATTTGAACTCAGTTCCTCCTGAATTCAAGGCTGGTGCTCTATCCACTGCGCCACCTAGCTGCTCCTGGCATTTGTGATTTTTACTGTGACACGGCTCAGCCCTGTAGGGTCCACCCCAAGGTCAGGGGAGGTGGGACGTTCTGAAGCCCACTGCCTCCATGGGTGGGCACAGGTCCTGCCCCGCGTGGGCCCCTCACCTGCCATGGTCCCCCCACAGGCACAGCGGGCATTCTTCTTGCCTCCACTGGAACAGAAGGAGCAGCAGTGGAAGACCCCCGGATGTGGGCGTCGCTTCCTCTTCACGTTCATTGTGTACGGCGAGCCCTACAAAACCATAAAGACCACAGAGCAGGGCACAGGCCCCGTGAGCAAGTGTCCATTCAGCACTTAGTAATTCCAGGCCTAGTGGAAGAAACATCAGGATGAGGACTGTCCCCAAGGTCAGAAGGTAAGGTCTGTTCCACCAACCATGGGCCTCTGTACCTGCGTGTGCTCCAGCAAAGGGGTCAAGACTTTGTTCCCCTTGTCCCCACAGACCCTCAGCGCACTCTGAAGTTACTGCAAAGCTCTGTGGAAGGCAGATGAACTCCAAAAATGCTCCCTGAGACTCACTCAAAGGCTTCTCCCACTTGCTCTGTACTGCCTATGTGCTAATAAAATAATAACTCATGATTAAAAGAATAATTCCTAATCATTTGGGGCAGCTAAGTGGCACAACAAATAGATCTGTGTAACTGCACAAGTCACTAACCTTGTTTGCCTCAGTTTCCTTATCTGTAAAATGAGCTGGAAAAGGAAAAGACAAAGCGCTCCAGTATCTTTGCCAAGAAAACTTTAATTGGGGTCGCACAGCACTAAAAGCCACAAAATACAAATAATTTATTTTTAATGCTCCCACATCTTTTGGGCTTTTCCATGAAATCATCCTCATCACTGTCTCCTGCTCTCAGGTTTCCTTCCAGCTCTAAATCTGTGATCCTGGTGTATCCCACAGTATGGAAATTTGCATGCTTTCGTGTTCACTAGTGGATCCAACACAATCTACTTAAGTGGGTCTATTTGTGCAAGTGCATATGCTGTGAATTCCCAGAAAGCCCACTACAATACAGCGCCATGACCCTACAAGGCGTGGGTGCCCTGGAGCTCCTGCAACCGTGTCTGACCCCTGTGGTTCACTGCCTCTATCCCCCTCCTAGCCTTTTAAATTCCCACCTTCCTCCACAGGAGGTAGAGCAGCACTGTGGAGAAGAAGGCAAACAAATAGATTGAGGGCAGGCTCTGCATTTGGGAAATGATTATCAGTGACAGTTTCATTTATGCATGAGCTACTCCACCTCACAAGTGAATCCTATACCAAACTGCCAGTGTCCCTATGTGCTCCCTGCCCAACACTGCCAAATGCCCAGGAGGAAATGCAGGATCCCAATCACCTGTGCAGACTATTTACTGCCACTTCAGATCTAAAATGCCACATTTTTAGATGTCACAGACAGAAAAACTTCCCTTTTCAATGTCTCGTGTCTGTTACAGAACATCTCTGGTTCCAAAAAAGAAAAGAGAAACAGAAATACAAGAAGGACAAAGTGGGGTGGGCACAGCCCTCCCTGAACTCTTCCAGTAAGGTCAGAAGGCCTCAAGGTTGGGAAGGGGACAGAGATTGCTGCTCTAATGGGCTAATTTGCGTGAAGGTAGGTTGTTTTCCACTTTTGTGGGCATTCCGATGCACTGTTTTCTGATTGAGAAAGAATGAACTAACTGAAGAAGAGACAGGGTGAGCACACGGACCTCACCCGGTGCCCCCAAATACATCCTTTATTCAGCACCAAGTAATCCTGTTATTTCCTGCTTCAAGCATTTTTCCACAAGGGAAAGGATGGATTCGCTCTCTGAGGGGAGAAGGACCAGCCTCCGGGGGAAGGGGCTGTGGCAATGACGGGGATCAGGACCATCAACAGCCATCTCGCTCACCTGGACGTGCTGTTCTCTGACACAGACGCACACAGTATAGGGGCCGGGGTCCTCAGGGATAAAGGAAATCGCATAAGTTCCATTGTTGTTATCTTGAACCATCGTCTTAAGAACACTAGATAGGGACAAGAGTTCAAGAAAGACTCGTTCACATATGTCTGAGCATCAGTTATAAGAAACAATGACACTTTGGGGTCTCCAGAGGCCAAGGGCATCACTATTTAAGCCTTCCTTGTCAGGGAACCTAGGATGCTCACCAGAGAGTTACCACTTCTTCCCGATAATTAATTCCACCCCTGAGCAAGTGCCACAAACCAGAGCTGACAAAGACTCCAGAGCTGCAAGAAGCTTCGGGGGTCACTCTATACTCCAGCTTCTTAGACTGTGGTTCAGGATGCCGTATGGGGTCTCATAACTGAATGAATTTGATTCATAACTGAATCAAAGCCACATTATTTGCCAGTAAAGGTCTGATTCCTGTATCTATTTTATATTCCTCTAGGCCCAGGGTCACATAAAAATGTCTTGGGGAAGCAAGGGATCTGCACCATATGGCATGATATGGCAGATCCTGGATCTGGGTTCAAGTCTCACCTCTAATTCCCAGAAACTCAATGACCTTATACACATTATTCTCCCTGTTTCTCAATTTTCTCATTTGTAAAAGAGGGGACTGGACTGGCAAGCCTCGGAGGCCTTGTCTCTCTAAAATTATCATTCTAGGTTAACTCCCTAATTATACAGCAGAGCAAATGAGGTCCAGGAAGTGAGTGACTTGCCTAGGTCACATTGGATCAGAGCCAGGACTTGAACCCCAGGCCCACTGGGTCCACAGCAAGTACTCTCCAATATACAGTGTTGCTTCATGATATGACCTTCCTCAAAACAAGCGAGGGGATACTAATTACTTCTGAGATTCCCTTCATCTCCAAAATGGTTTCTATGATTCTAATCCAAGATAATTTTATCCTATTCTTTCTATTAGAATTTTCTTTGTTTGTCTTTCCCTTTCCTGGCACCAAACACATGAATTCTGAATATTATTATGGAGCAAAGCAAATACTGGGTTCTCTGCTCATTAGTCCAGCATAGACTTAACTTTTTTTTTTTTTTTTTTAAGCTTAGAGACATTTGGGGTCTCAGAGAGGGCCCCGGAGAAGCAAACAGCCTCTGTTCACAGGAACTATTAACTGTAATAGATAAAGGAAGATCTCTGGCTTTCACCCCCACATAGACAGCATTCTCTTGAAAGGGAAAAATGTAACCATTGGGAATCATCACTCTTAAATAGACTTTTCAAAGCACCCTGGAGAAGGCACTTAGATGTCCTAATCCTGGGAGTCTGAAGTGTTCAGTTCTACGTGTGTATTTCCCATGAGACTTAGCTGTCAGATACCAACCAGTCCTTCTTGTTTTTATGGATGACGCTCACTCGGATGTGCTCTCCTCCTCTGCCCATGGACTCCCCCAATATATCTCTGCAGAGCAGAGTAAAAGTGACTTTCTGCCTTTCCCAAGCTTTGTGTATGTCTGAAGAAGAAAGCATTAAGTAAATCATTATTGCAAAAAAATTAAAAGGACTGAAAGTACTCATATTCAACAGCATTTTACTCCACAGACTTTTAGAAGAAAAAAAATTTTACCTTTGCCTCAACCTCCCTTCTCAGCGTGCTCCAGAGACATCTTCTCCATCTTGCTCCTGAGTGACTGCCACAGCTAGCAGTGCACCCAAAGTGCAAGTCACTTGGCATGCAGCCTACTGTTTATAGGCCATGTGCCCTGGAGGCTACCCCCAAGACTGAATCAGAGATTCCCACAATGAGACTCTCCAGGCATTCTCTAGAAAAGCTGGCCACATAGCAACCCTAGAGGAATCCTAAATCAAAGCCACATCCAGAGTCAGAAAATGGATCTTCAGGGCAACCTTCTTGAGGCAGCTCCAATTCCAATCCAAAAGGATACCCTGAAGCCTAAAGGTCGTCTCAAGGCCCAGCACTGCCAAGTGTAAAAGGATCAGAGCATTCAGCATTTGGATTTGGAATTTGCTGACTTTTTATGGAACCATCAGTAAAATAGGAGAGCCCTTTACAAGAGATCACTAAAGATTACTTAGTCTAGCACTGTTAAGAAAGGAAGAAACTGAAGCCCAGAAAAATCAAATGGCCAGTATATCCCAAATTAAAGTGTTTCCCCCTTCCCTTCAGTAAGGGCTAAAATGTAATAGGAACAAAAGAAGTAAGAAAAGGCTCCTTTCTAGCCCCATTGATATTTTGTCTCCCTGCAAGTGTTACCCCCTGGCTAAGGTTTCTATTTCTGTTCAGTTGCTGCCTTCTGACTCCTTACCTTTACTCATTATTATTCTCATTTAGGGTCTGTTTGGGATAGAGAGGAGATTTATACCAGGGGAAGAACAAAATGAATATGGAATCAAAATTCTTACTGTACAGAAAAGGAAGAAGGAAGATGTAGTTAGCATCTAAATTATATCTAAATCATAGAAACGAAGGGAGATCACTGAACAGGAAGGAACGCTTCTAGACGTTATAGTCCTCCGAAGGAGCTGGGCATCCCATGTAACACAAGGAAGCTTCAGGAGGCTGGGTCCTTCTTTAGGCTCCACCCAAGAGCACAGTTCTATGGCTCCTACCCTCTCCTGCTTGGGATTCTGGATCATTAGAGAAAATCCTGGAGGAATCTGGCCTGAATCAGCCTTCCCATGGGGTCCTCCTCACTGCTCTGCTGGCCTGCTAACCTGCCTTCTAGATAGAAGCTGACTGTGGCTACCCTACAGTATGATGGCAAGCACAGGCTTTGAGACAGCCCCAAATGCTTCTAATACCCTACGGAAAAGATTTCACTAAAGAAGGATGACTCCGGGAAGTGCCTTGGTTATCAAATAGAAGCTCTGAAAGCCATCTAGACTGGATTTTGTTTCCTATTCTGCCCCTAACTAAATGTGATCTTGGACAAATCAAGTCCTCTCTCTTAGGTTTCAACTTCCTCATCTATAACTTGACAAGCCTCCTTCTAGCTCTAATATTCTCTAAATCTAGGAGCTCAGACCCAACTCTAGGACAGATCGTGGGAAAAAGGAGTTTCCAAAGGAATTCCTCTAATCCCCTTTCCAAAAGGAATTTCTCTAATCCCCTTTTTCAAAAGATAGTGACATGCTGATGGCTGGTGTGCACAGGGAAGAACTCACAGGATCCCTTTCTTTCTTGTCTCTCCTGCTCCCTCTGGGAGCCTGTTCCAATGTATTACATGAGGAATTACAAGGCAAGGAATGACTGTTAAGTCATTGCTGTCACCTCCTCTGCCTCTCATACCTATTCACTTTAGAGAAATTAGGCATGGGCTTTGAGTTGCTGGGCAATTGCTACTTTTCTCATGGAAAAAAACTTAAACTTCATGAGAGGCCTATAAAATGTCTCCCTCTGATTCCCATGGTAACTAAATAAGAAGGATGGAGGTGTCCAGTTTCTCCTGGTATCCAGTAAGCTGACCAGAAGAGAAATGCTCTCCAGGAGAGTGCTGGACCATAAACCATGGCATATGAAGAGTCCATCCCCAAAGCTATCAAGAGATGAACAAGAAATGCTCTCCTTACCTTCCCCTTGGAGAATACACTGGGCAGGATCAACCCCTTTGGTGAGAATTGCTCCAAAAACTTCATAGCCACCATACTGGCCCGCCTTCTCCTGCGGGGAGAAGCATATGCCATCATCTACCCCAGGGCCAATGCTGTAGTCAGCTTTCTTGAGCTTCTTCAGCCGATTCACTACGACCTCCTTGGTGATTAGAATTTCCAGGTCAGAGCCATTACTCAGCAAGTGTTCTGTGAACTCCACTCCTGTCCGCAGATCTGCTAGCAGCTGCTCCACCTGGAGTTTCTGAAGGTGCAGAGAATTCTCTTTTTGGATCCGGAGGTCTTCCAATTGTTTCAGCAACTGATCACGATGTTCTCTGATAGCAGTGATGTAGCCATCGCAAAACTCCCGGATGTCAGCAGATAGGGCATCCATGCGGCAACGGAGGGCACTTCCCACCCCCTCAATCTGGGCCAGGGCTCTCTCTAAGGAGCCCAGATGGGGCTGGGTGCTGTGGAGGAGCTCCCGCATGGAGTTCCCATGCTTCTGGATAATGTTGCCAATCAAGTCATAGGTATGCCCCCGATGGTCACCTAGCACACAGACCCCACACATTGGCAGGTCACACTGCTCACAGAACAGGTTCAGCTCCTCAGCAGGGTGGATAGAACACATAATTTGCTTCCCAATCTGGCTGTATCCTTTCAGGTCCTTCATAGGCATGACAGAATGGGAAGAAGTTTTTTTTTGCCGCCTAGGTTAAACAGACATGGACAAGATTAAATGAAGATTATGACTCAGCAAAATGAGTGGTGGCCATGAAATGTAGGGGGCTAGAGGTCCTAAGCTCACTTCTGCCATTTTTTTTGGATCAAATTACTTGATGTTTCTGATTCTGTGGAAAAAATGAAATCTACTAACTGACTTGTGATCAGAGATAAATGTATAGGAATAGCAAGTTTAAAAAAAAAGAATACACGGTGATAATCATGGAATCTTGAACATGAAAGGGACCTCAGAAGCCATCTAGTCTAATCAATACCTGATTAGAAGCCCTTTCTACAATATAGCTGACAATCAGTCATCCAGCCTTTATTTGAAAATCTTCTCTAAAGAAAGCCCATTATCTTCCAAAATGGCCCATTCCATTCTTGGATAACTCTATTTAGGACAATTTTCCTTTCATTATGTTTAAAGTTGTCTGTTTGCAACTACTATAGATCAAAAATTGTAAAAACTATTACCAACCAGTAAAGATTCTATAGCACAGCCATAAGTTCTAAACTTGGTCCGTGGTCATCTCAGAATGCTAAAATCTAGGCAATTTCAGTTCTAGAGCTGACTCCAAATCTCTGAGCAGCTAACTAAAAAAAAGCCACCTTAAAGGCATGAGAAATAGTAAATCCCGAAAGGTCATGGTGAATTGTAAAGGGCTTTTTACCCTTCTCTCTATGTCCGAACAAAGTGAAACAAGAGCCTGCAGAACCGTTTGCCCTTTGGCAAACAGGAGAGGAACTCTCAAGTGACACTCTACATTAGGTGCTGGAAAATCTGTTAAATGACACAGCAATGACCCTTCAAGGGAACTGAATTATGGAGTAGCTTGTGCTGAATAAGTCCGGATGAAGTTCAAGTAAAAGGCTTTGGAAGGGCATTTTCTCCATGTAGCAGCTACCCCCAAATCAATCCAGTGTCAGTTCTGATTTCTGGCTGTTCCTAACTCAAGAGAGCTCCACTACTTACATTTATAATGGATACCAGAAGAATACTAGAAGTGCAGCAAATAGTCAATGCCACCTTTAACACAAGCTGCCTTCTTTTAGGTTCCCCATAAGTTATTTTTAGTATCAGAAAAAAGTCCAGATCAGTAACCAATCCTAAATTAAAAGCAAACAAAAACCCCATAATGTTAGTTCAGCATCTAGGAATCCATTTAAAGTAACGTAACCTGCAGGAAGAGTTACCCAGGAGGGACCTGTTCTCAACTGTCTAAGGATCATCTCACAACCGCAGATTAAAAGCCAGGCTGAAGCTATTCCTCTGACTGCTCTCCTAGGAAAAATATCCTAGACAAGCACCTGGGAGCCACAGTGATGTAGCACTCAGGAAGATCTGAACTCAACTCTGGCTTCAGACCATGGGCAAATCACCCCTATGTGCCTCAGTCTCCTCATCTGCAAAATGGGCTGAAGTAGGAAAAGTCAAAACCACTATTCTTGCCAAGAAAACCCCAGCAGAAATACCTAGGAATTGCTTTGCCCACCAAATTCTGAAATACCCCAAAACAAGACAGGGCCTGCTGCCAGCACCTAGGGGCCCACCTCACGGGAAGAGTCAGACCAAGCATTCTAATGACTGATCCTTTGGTTAGTATAAATGTTGAAATGTTCTCTCGGCTGTACTCTGAGCATCCTGGAAAGTTAGAAGCAGGTCTCCTACTTACTACCTGTGTGATCATTTTTTGCTTTGCAATTTCAGTTTTCTCAGTTTACAAAAAGACAAATGTTGATAGGGTTTTTTTTTTTGTTTTTCTTTGTTTTTTTGTTTTTGTTTTTGTTTTTTTTTGTCTAGCATAGTGTCTTCTATGCAACTGACACTGAATGAATCCAGACCCCTCCTAGTTCAGGCGCGTCCACTAGAGAGATGAGTGTCTGCTTTAATTTTCCTCTCCACAGGGAATTGCTAGGAGAGCGTTCTGCACCCCGGCCCCAGGATAAAAGGGACAGCCCCTTCTTTACCTATGCGCCTGACTGCAGAACTGGCACAGATTCACCTTGCAGGTGAGACAGCGGTTATCCACTTCCCTGTCGCTGCACAGATCACACACCACCCCTGGCGTGTCCTCTTGCAGGTTCTGCTGCAGCACCTCATTCACAGCCAGGTGGTCCATAGTCAAGGCCTTCACTCCTCCCGGGGGCAGGTCGACCTCCGTATCACAGACCGGACAGAGGATGCTGAGTTGTGAGTCCTGCGGTTGGGGCTGCTTATCCCAAGACCTCGAGCCCTCCGGGGTCGTTTCTAGGTCTGATGGTCTTAACGCTAGGACGGAGAAGGGCTCCAACTTTTCCAGGCAGGTCGTGCAAAACGTGTGCAGGCATGGCAAGATCCTGGGGACTTTAAAAAGCTCCATGCACATTGGACACCGGGTCTTGCCTAGGCTTCCAAGGGAAACATTGGGGCTGGAGAGCTGCATCCTAACCCCCTGGGGCTCTTGCTTCGCCTCTCTTGCTGACATTTTCCCAAGGTTTTTCCAGATCTTATCTAGGAGGAAGCAACAGAGGAGTTAGGACCACTCCGACAGAGAAACACACCCCCCCCTCCAAGGGGAAAGAACCAGCAGCTCCCCCACACCTGCCGATGATGTCTCTTACATGCAATTTACCAAGGTGGATATTGACCACCAGACCCAGGGTTGCCTTCCCCAAGCCCTTCCACTGTATTTAAATTCTACCTACAAAGCCGCCGCCCAGTGCCGGACTCATGACTTCTCCGGCCCCACCCCGTTCCCGGTGCAGCTGATACATCCCGCTGCTCAAGGTTCCAGCCCCGGCGCGATCCTCCTCCACGCACGCGCCCTTCGCCCCTGAAGCATGTGCTACTCTCCAACCCCTTTTTCTTTCCTATCACGTGTCAATCTCCAGCGCACGCCCCGCCCCGCAGCCCAGAGCCCCGCCCCCTTCCCGCGGGCTCTTAAGGTTCCCTCAGCTGCGTAATAAACTCGGGGCGCTTATACCTCAGAGCTCAGTTTAGTCAGCCGCCTTTCCTCCTCCTCCTCCCTCTGCTGCCCCCAAAAGCGCAAGCCCACCCCCGGCCTCCTCACTCCGCAGGTGATCCAATCACCATCCCGGGAAGGCGGCCCTGGCCACACGCACCTGGCACACCTCCATCCAGAGTAACACAGAACCTTACCAACCACCATTGGGATCAGTCCACTCTTCGCCAATCACGTAAGGGAGAGGGCGGCACTAAAGTGGAGGAAACCAGAGATGAATGGGCCGTCGGAGCAGGGATTTACTGAGGGATAGGATGGGACGAGGGGGCGGCGCGCTATAAGTTAGAGGTCAGGAGGGAGGCACCTTTTTAGGGGAAACTTATCTAATGCAACCCTGATGTAAGCAGGAAGGTCTCCAGAGCACTAAAAATAGGAAGTACCGCCTCTTGACTTTTCTATTGGTTATTAGAGATGTCAATTAAAGTTCTGTCCAGCCCTCGAACCCCAGAGGCTTTGGGGAGATGTAGTTTCCTTTCGGACAGAGTATAAGCAAGTACTCCAAGGGAAATAGAAACTTTTCTCTTATTGTGTTTTTCGAAAACCAGGGTGATGTCACCCTGAAATTGATGAAATTGATGCTCTTCCCTCCCTAGTGTTGAGGAACCCCTCCCGCACTAGGCTAGAAAAGCCAGAGAAGTGGAGGTTTTAGGAGCTCGTCCCCCTGGTCTCTTACCCTCACTCTCCCCATGGCCTTCCCATCCAGAACTCCCCGACTGCCTGGGAGGGAAGGGGGCCAGCAACCTGGCACTCAGTCGGGACCCTTGAGTTCCAGCCTTGCCTTGCCCCTAAATTTGGGGGTGTGACCTTGGGCAAGTCAGTCAGTGTCCGGGGAACCCGTTTCCTCATTTTTAAAATTGGGGGGTTGGACCATGTGGACCCTTCAAGTACCTTCCAGCTCTGACTTTGTGTGATTTCACAATTCCACGCCGCCGTCACCGCGCAGCCCATCTTTAGTTTTGTGACTCAACAAGTATTCACCGAGGAGCTGCGGGGGCCGCGCGGGCGGCGGCAGAGGGAGCCAGGAAATAGAAAGGTGCCGGGGAGCTCTCCAGCGAGCACCTAGGTGGTCCGGGAGGCGAGGGGAGCGGACTTGCGGGCTCCCCGGCGGAGCCAGCCCTCCTCAGCACTCGGGCCACTCTCCCGCCGAAGTCCCGGCTGAATCTCACCTCCTGTTCCGCTTCTTTTCTTTTCCACAATCCCACAATCCCCCACTCCCCCCCCCACTTTGTTTTCTCTCTAGCTTGTTCCCGTCATCCACCCCAGGATGCCCCGCGCCCTCCTCCTGGCTTTTTACTGGGCGCACTTACCGCTCTCTTCGGGCGTGGTCCCCTGCAGTTTAAATGCGGCCTTTCTGATTTGCTGGAGAAAAGATGTGGGCCCTTGTGACCCTTCCCCTCTCCATCCGTCCTCGCGCCCCGCGGCGCCTTCTTACGGCTTCCCCACCAGCTCCTGGAAGGCCCTCTATTTTCCTTCTGGCCCCCATGTCCCTAGCGCGTATTCGGTGGTATTTGAGTCCTTCCTGTGCCGTTGTTTCTACTCCTACCCTACAACGCTAATTCTTGCCTTTCACCAAAAGACAGCCCGCAGATCCAGAGGCAGGCGCTCCGTGTGTCTCATCTACCGCGATTATCCGCACTTCCTCTGAAGACCTTTTAGTGATTGGCCTCCCGCGCCTTAATTCACAGAACGGATCCAGATTTAGAGGAATCTTCACCGCCCGCGTCTGGTTCTTCGCCCATCTTTTACGTCAGCGTCCGGGATTCCACTTAGATTTTGCTTCCCCTTCTTTAGAGCCCCTCAAACGTTTAAACAGGGGCCGGTTCGCGGTCCCTCGGACTGTGGGAGGCCGGACTGTAGCAACAACAAAGCTCCCGCTGCCTCCGCCCTCAGCCCTTTTGCCATAACCCGGCGGCCCGTAACCGTCCTCCCGGCGCCTCTGGTTGAGAACCCCCGCTGTAGCCCATCATCCCCTTCTGTACCGTCTCTTTTTCTCCATACTCTGTTCCCCTCTGTCCGTCCTACTCACAGATGTGCTCGGGCCTCCTATTCCTTAAAGTTTCCCGACATTCCCTGCCCTCCAGGTCTGTTCTCTCTGAAGCCTCCAAAAGTGACAAAGCGAAAAGAACGTTGGTCTCCGAGCGCGGAGACTCAGCCTCTCCGCGGGGTGACCTTGGAGAGGGCGCTTCGGACCTTGGCTCCCTAATCCTCATCGTAAAGTGGGGGGCCCAGCAAGCATCTAGTTACTTATAATCCACTTCTTCTTTTAATTAAGTTTATAATTATAACTTTTTTGGCAGTACACATGCCTGGGTAATTTTTTACAACATTATCCCTTGTACTCCCTTTCCCTCCTTCCCTCCACCCCCTCCCCGAGATGGCGGGCATTCCCATACATGTTAAATATCTTATAGTATATCCTGGGTACAATATATGTGTGCAGAACCGAATTTCTTGTTGCCCAGGAAGAATTGGATTTAGAAGGTAAAAATAACCGGGGAAGGAAAACAGAAATGCACACAGTTTACACTCATTTCCCAGTGTCCTTTTCTGGGGTAGCTGATTCCGTCCATCCTTGATCAAGTGGAACTGAAATAATCTAGTTCTTAATGATTCCGTGATCTGACTTCTCTGCATTTAATTCTTCCATTTCCTAAATGCCCAATACAACCTAACTTCTTTTCCCATTAATCTATGAAAGCATTTTCTCCAAAGTCTCTAATAACCTCCTAATCACTAGACTTAGTGACCTTTTTCTCAGTTCTCCGTTTTTTACTTATCTGCAATATTAATCTCTATCAGCAATTTCCTCTCTTCAAATATCTCTATTTCCTCAGCTTTCAAGATACCATCATTTAATCAAAAAACATTTATTCAGTGTTCATCAGGCCGTGCTGGGAACACAGAGGGAAAAATGAAATAGCGCCTGTTCTCAAGGAGCCTGCATTTGTCAGGGAGGGTATGTGTATGCTTATAAACAAGCCAGATATTTACAAAATGAACCGAAGAGTTATCTGGCGGGCAGACCGAGGGGCGGGGCATCACTGCATCTCCTGGTCTCCGTACCTTGCAGACTGCTCCTTGCCTGTGGCCTATGCTGATTTCTTCCACTTCTCCTAAATGTATCCGTTCTCCAGGCATGCTTTCCCTGAGAAAGGGAAATTCACTCACTGTCGTGGTTTTCACTAGCGCTTCTATGTAGGAAATTCCCAAATGTAAGCCCCGACTCTGACATCATCGCTTGTGCTCAGATCAGTCATTTGTCTGCCGAGCATCACTATTTAGATTTCACAGTCATGGATGCAGAAGTGGGCAGGACCTTAGAGCTCTTCTAGTTCAGTTTTCTTATTTTACAGACGAGGAAAGACATCAGAAAAGTGACATTATTTTGTCCAAGGGGTCACATAAGAAGACAGAAGATCTTGAAGGACAGGGTTGTGAATCGCAGTCCTCTGACTTCTAATGCAGTGTGTTTTTATCTGTATCTGCTGCTTCTTCCTGATTCCTGTCACTTCCAGAACTCAGGGAATCGAAAAGCTAAATAATGATTACCTCAAACCGTTCGTCCCAATACTATCATTCTTTCAGTCACCCAGACTCCTGAAACATCGGCGGCGTCCTTGACTCTCATCACCTACATGTACTTACCAAGTCCTGTTCTTTCTTTTTAGTCTCTTTCATTCTCTTCCTTTCCTCTGCCACTAACTTTGTCCAGTCTCTTACCACATCATTCCTCCTCTTGCAAAAACCGCCCAGCTCCTCTCCCTGCTTCTGATTTTTTCTGATCAATTTATCTTATATGTGATTAAAAAAGCAAACATACTTTTTTTCACAAGTTAATATGCCATCATTCAAGAACCATCAGTGACTCTCGTTTTTTTATTTTTAATTTTTTTTTTATTTTAGCTTTTTATTTACAAGGCATATGCATGGGTAATTTTTCAGCACTGACCCTTGCAAAAGTTTCTATTCCAACTTTTCCCCTGATTCCCCCCACCGCCTCCCTTAGATGGCAGGTAGACCCATACATGTTAAATATGCTACAGTATATGTATATTTGTATACATATCCATACAGTTATTTTGCTGCACAAGAAAAATCGAACTTAGAAATAGGACTTCTCATTATTTGTAAGACAAAATATAAACTCCTTAACTTATTTAACATTCAAAATCCTCCACAATCTAATTTCTACCTACTTCTCCAACCTTATTTCCAATTGCTTCCCTAAACTTTGTGTTTCACCTAAACCAGCCTGTCTGCTCACTGCTCTCTGAAACACGTTATGTACATGTCTGCGCCCCTTTCTTCTCTCTGTTCTCCTTTCTGGACATGTCTTTTCCCCATCTCTGCTTTTCTAAATCCTACCGTTCCTTCAAAATGTGTCTCTCACCCACCTCCTCCAACTGCCTCACTCTCTGATGATCCTGCCTCTGCTTTTCTGTACCACTTGGTACTTAGCATAAGGTATCATCATCATCATCATCATCATCATCATCATCATCATCATCATCATCATCATCATCATCGTTAACAGTAATAATGTTCTCTTTTCCCAACTAGGTTTTAAGCCCTTAGAGTACAGGGCTTTCTGTAACTTAGACCTTCTTACCTCCTGGGCTTCACCTAGGACTCTGCCCATAGCCTAGGCTATGATAGTGATACCAATAATGATGGCAGGAAACCAGTGAACAAACCCTTCCCCTGGTGATCTAGTGCTAAGAGAGGAGAAAGCTTCAGGGATAGGGAGGCCACAAAGGAGGAGGTGCAAAAGGTGTGTGTGAAGCTCCTGGACAACTCCTTACCCTGATGGTCTTGCTTTTCTAGGGTCCCCATGATTCCACTTCTCTCTTTGGGACAATAAGCATAAGAAAATGGGGGGATGGTGCTGAATGTGATGACAGTGGAGTTACAAAAAGAGATAGACAAAGGGAAGACTCCTCAGAGAGACGGGAAGTTTAAGCCATTCTTTTCTGTGTTTTCTGGCAATTTCAGCAATGTCAAACTCTGTGTTTGCAGATAGAGAACAGTTGAACTATGAAGAGAAAGATCTGTGTTTCATTTCTAGAAGTTATTTCGCTCACCAGAGTATTTGAACATTGTGTTTATTAAGTCTGTGTTAGCTATTGGGTGCAATACAAACAAGATAATGTTCCTGCCCATTAAAAAGGTTATAATCTCTTAAGAGATTATTAGACATACATAGATGATTAGAATACAAATTGAAGAATCATTAATAAAAGTAAGGCACAATCCTAGTGATCAATGAGAGTGAGATCACCTCAAGTTTGTAGTGAGTGTGGAGATAGGGTGAGGATGTCAGTAAGGAGAGAATGGAGGGAGAACAGCATTAAGGGAAGCTTACATTTAACAGAAGAAAAAGGGTCATGGAAGAGAGGGATAGAAGGGAGAAGGAAGCAGAAAACCCATGTCATTGAAGCTAGAGTGGAGAGTGTGGAGGAAAGTCTGGGATACTGAGATCTAGGAACAGACTTTGGATTGATCAGTTAGGAGGTCCCTGGTCACCTTTGAGAGGTGGACTCTTTCTCCACTTGATCTCATCTTGTATCTTGTTTATTCATGCTCCCCTCATTCCTGGAATCGATTCTCTTTTCAGCTAGGTGGCTCAGTAGGTTAGAGTGCTGGATCTGGAGTTAGGAAGACTTCGCTTCTCAGATATAACTTTGTTATATTGGCCAAGTCACTTGACTTCTGTCTACCTCATTTGTAAAATGAATATAAATAATATAGGACTTAACCTCTAATGGTTGTTTTAAGGATAAAATGAGATGATCTTTTAAAAGTACTTTTGCAAATTTAAAGCATGCTATAAATTCTAGCTGCTATTATTGTTATCTTCATCTTCATCATCATCATCATTACCATCATTATAATAACTGTTTTCACAGAGGAGAAGAAATTAAGAGGTTGAACCAGGATCAGACCTAGTACTGTTCTATGGCCTGTATATGTAAAGTCCAGGGAATGATGGGGAGACCCTCTCTGAAATTTTTGGTTGAAGGTCCAGAATTAAACTTGTCTCATTGGTAAATCTTGTTGTGATGCAGCTGTAAGCATTTCCCAGCTTTGACTGCCTCCCCTTTGAGATTATTAGGCAATCTCAAATTGGCAGCAAGGGCTTTTTCCCAGAAAGCTGTAAAAGTTCTGGGCTTGTTCTCCCAACAGTCAGAAATGAACTTCTTTCTAAAGCACTTAGCACAGTTCCTGGGACATAAAGGAAACTATATAAAAGCTATTTTCTTCTTTTCCCTTCCCTTCTCCCTAAGAACAAAAGGAAACATAATGGGAACTTCCTAGTGAAAAAATCACAGTGTCTGCTTCTGCCCCTGATTAAACATTATGACCTTAGGCAAGTTATTTAATCTTTCTTTGTGCTTCAATTTTCTCATTAGGAAGATAGATAAAAGACATTCTGCACTTACCACATAAGTTATTGGGAAAATGTGAATGTGTTTCACCACCACCACAGTTTCTTTTTCCTTATGTCTCTCATCTAAGGAGTTTTGCCTTTTACTTTTCTCTGTATGCTTTGGATAGGTCATTTGTTTTTATGCATTTAACTACCTTTCAGATGATGATTTCTAAATCTATATCTACAATCCCAATCACCCCCCCTTTTTTTTTTTTCATATGAACTCCAGTCTTGAATCTTCAAATTCCTACTAGTCACCTTTAGCAGGGAAATGTCTATATCACTTCAAATTCTACACATATAGAGCCAAATTAATAATCTTTCTTCCTGAACCTTTTTTTTTTTTTTTTTTTTGTAGCACCACCAATTTGTTAATCTTCTAGGTTCAAAACTTGGACATCATCTTTGACTTATTCTTATTTTTCATATACTTTCTCTCATCAATCTCTTAAATCCTTCATTTTTTTTCTTTTAAAATGTCTCTCAGGGGCAGCTAGGTGGCTCAGTGGATAGAGCATCAGTCCTGAAGTCAGGAGGACCTTAGCTCAAATCTAGTCTCAGACATGAAACCCTTGTTGGCCTGGGCAAGTCACTTAACCCCAATTACCTCAGCAAAAAATAAATAAATAAATACAATAAAATAAAATGTCTCTCAGAGGTACCATTTCACATCTCTCAGATTGGCTAAGATGACAGGAAAACTGAGACACTAATGCATTGCTGGTAGAATTGTGAACTGATCCAACCATTCTGGATAACAATTTGGAACTATTTCCAAGGATCATCAAACTGTGCACCCCCTTTGATCTAGCAGTATTTCTACTGGGCCTGTATTCCAAAGAGATCATAAAAAAGGGAAAAGGACCCACATGTGCAAAAATGTTTGTGGCAGCTCTTTTTGTAGTGACAAGGAACTGGAAACTGAGTGGATGCTCATCAACTGGAGAATGGCTGAGTAAATTGAGGTATATGAATGTTATGGAAAAAATGGCTATGAAGTTCCTGGACAATTCCTTGCCCTGAGGGTATGGCCTAACTAGGATCCCATGATGCCTTTGGGACCCAGACAGTAAATATTAAAAGGAGAAATGGGGGCGGGGGGGGGGGCTAAGTATGGGCAGAGTGAAAATCTGATAGATACAAAAATAGAAGGGAAGACTCATCTCAGAGAGACAGGTAAGTCCAAGTCATTCTTTTCTGGTTTTGTTTTTTGTGTTTGTTCTTTGTTTTGGCTTTTTAGCAATTTCAGCAATGTCAAACACTGAGTTTGTAGATAGAAAGGAAACATTTGAACTATGAGAAGAAAGGCCTGTGTTCATTTCTAGGAGAGTATTTCATTTTAGACTTACATGAACTGATGCTAAGTGAGATAGTAGAACCAAGAAAACATGGTACACAGCAAACACAAGATAATATGATCAAATATGATGGACTTGATTCTTTTCAACAATGAGGTGATTGAAGGCAATTCCAATGGACTTGTGATGGCATCCAGAGAGAGAACTATGGAGAGTGAATGTGTATCAGAGTATAGTATTTTCACCTTTTGGGGGAGGCTGTTGTTTGTTTGCTGGTTTTTTTTTTCCTCTAGTGTTTTTTTTCCCCTTTGATCTGATTTTTCTTGTGCCACATGATGAATATGGAAATTCATTTAGAAGAATTGCATGTTATAACCTATACTTGTTATTTATAGGAGTAGAAGGAGGAAGAAAAATTTGAAACACAAGATTTTGCAAAGGAGAATGTTGAAAATGATCTTTACATGTATTTGGAAAAATAAAAAAAAACTATTAAAAACCAAAATTAAATAAAAATAGATTATCTCTCAGAGTCCTTTTCTCCTCAGTTTATAATACCACTTCTAACTTACCCCACCTGTTCCAGTCCAGGCTCTCATCATGACATGCTTGGAATATTAGAAAAGAGACTCATGGTTGGCCTTCTGACTTAAGTTTCTTCCATATCCTTAATCCATCATCTTGCATTCTTAGAGCCATTTTTAATAATGAAAAATACAAAGATGCAAAAAACAAAGTACTATACCACTAAATAGCTTGAGAAAAGAACACTTATTTACAATGTGAGAGCTGCTGTAAGAAGGAAGATATGTTACCTTATTTTACTCAATTGGGAACATATACATTGTGAGACTTCCAAGTTTGGGGTGCTTTGCTCATGCGCACAAATCACTGAAATGTTACCATGAGTATGGATTTTGGGATTAATTTTATCAAGTAAAGAAATTCAAAAAATGACATCCATGAATAATGAGCAACTCTCCACATATATGCATATGTGTTCATTTGTGTGTGTGTGTGTTCCCTGTCCTGATGGTCTCACCTTTCTAGGGACCCCGGAATACCATTTCTCTCTTTGGGACCCAGATAATAAGCATAAGAAGAGAAATGAGGGGCAGAGTATAGGGAGATTGAAGATATGATAGACAATGGAGTTACAAGAAGGGGTAGAGGAAGGAGTAAAGAGAAGAGAAGCTCACGTCATTCTTTTCTGTTATTTTTCAGCAATTTCATGTATTGTGTATGCATACGCATATCCATATATATCTCTATAGGAACATGTTTACTTAAAATTTACTTGAAATTCAATTATGAAAGTATTCTGAAAGGAAGTCTTCCAACTCTCCTTTGGTCATGGTCCCACTCTCACTCTCTTGATCTTGACACACTCAAATTCTCACAAGGGAAATTAGATTGTGGAAGGAGATAGGGGGAGAAAAGGTGTGAAGTAGTTTGGGGGACGGGACAGAATTAGGCATCTGTGAGAAACTTGCTCCTCATCTGTTTCTCTGGTGTTCTCTCCCTCTAATCCCACTGGTTTACTCTCTAGGCCTATCTTCAGGCCTACCCTACCCATAGGGCAGAATCTGGCCAATGCAAATAAAAGAGGCTTCAAACCTAGTGATCTACTGCCTCCCGGCTGGCAGAGTGTGGGTGAGATCTGATAATATACTCAACCAGTCATAATAGGGTGGTCTGCTCTAAGACACTGGCAGAGTCAGCTCTGTAAACACCCAAGAAATCATAGCAAAGAAAAGCCTTAAACTAAAGCTTAGCATTTAAAAAATATCTCACATAGTCATTTCTCAGTTATTGTTTCTTTGGCTGATTTTTTATTTTGTAGGTATTTAATCCTGAGACAGAAATCTTGCCTCTATATGGAATATAGATATAATTTGTGGTTTGAAAACTAAATATAGGTCTCTACGACCCACTAGCCTCTAACCTGAAATTCCAATATGGGAAGATTAAATATTGACCTCTTCCTCTTCTGAACTCCTATAGAACTTTAGTTTATATGATTCATACGGCCTATTAGAATATGGTTCTTCCCTCCTTCCCCAATCAATAGCCTGGCCATGCTTGGAGCAGAGCTATACCTTGGACAGAACAACTGGAACCTTGTCCCAGGGTCCAAGATTTTTATGGTACTTTAATTTTCAAAAATGAAAATTATAGAAATTCAACAAAAAAGTTTATGGAATTTATCATTTTTAGTCAAGTCCACCAGCATTTATTAAGTACTTACTAATGAAGTTGCGATAGCAATTCCTAGTTCTAAATAAATGTGACAAATTTGCAATCACCATTCTCTTTGCTAAAAGGCAGATTTATTTAGGAGAAGAGGCTAAGAATAAAATAGGCACCAGGAGTAGCAAATATGAAATAGAGTTGGGAGAGCATATAGTTAGCAAGGAAAAGAGAAGTTCCCCAAGGGAACTCACCGTTAGAAAGGAAATACTGAGTGAGGTGGGATTAAGCCTTTGACTGGCAGGTTAGATGTGTAGAGGAGTTTAGCAGACCAAGCAGAGCAGCTAGAGTAAGGAGAAAGATGCCATTAAGGAAGGCACTATGAGGGGGAGAGGGAGTTGCTCATGATGGGTTTGGTCCTGAAGAGAACAAAGATCTTCATCATAAGCAGATCTTCTCTAGGGGAAATACAGCCTTGGGAACTTCTCAGAGAAACCAGGGAAGTAAAGGCAGAGGGAGAGATCAAAGAGCCAGATGGAATACCCCGGGCAGAGCAGGTCCCAGCCCTGTCTAAAATATGCTAACCAGTGTCTCAAAGATTTTTAAAGATGCTCAGAGGTTGGGGGAAAGACAATGGAGGGTGATAAAGAGCTTCCTCCTCAAGAAACAGGAGAGTCTGGGACTTGGTTATGGTAACACCAGACGGCTTCTTGCTGACAGAAGAAAGCCAGTCCACCTCATTTTCCATCACTGACACAGGCCCTGTGCTAAGTTTTGAGGGTACACACACGAAAGGACAGTCTGTGTCACTGAGGAGCCTCCGTTCTAATGGAGGAAGACGACGTACAGCGACATGGCTGCAGAGTTGGGGGGAGGTGAAGTGGGCCCTTCTCAAAACGAAGGTTCCCAAAGAGGGCAACTGAAGTATCTCTAGGACGTGGTTCTGAAAGATGAAAAACCAGTTCACCTTTATCATGTTACTGAATTGCTCATATTTTCTAATTGCAACTGTGGAATGGATGCTGCTGTACGGGAAGTGGCTGGTAGCAATAGGAGCAAGGCAAGCTTGGGGATTATGTGGGTCTCACCTTTCTCTCCACTCATCTTCAACTTCCATAAGGTCTGTTACAGTACTCCGCCCCTAAGGAGAGCTTATCTGACCCAAATTCTGGTTTGAACGAAATGCTCCTAGACCATCTAATTGTCTAACAGAACCAGAGGAAGTTGATTTCCATAGCGTGGAAGGGCTATTCAGCAAGGACCCAGTCTTAACTGAGCTGAGCGTGTTTTGTCCATGCTTGAGAGCAACTTTCCGAATGACTCTTGGACTTAGACTACCAAGAAGCTCTATTACTAGCTGGAGACTTGGTCTCCTGATTCCAGCAAGTCTTGATGTTATTTTAGTACCTTTTAAGGAAAACTGGCTCAGCAGAGGTTGCTCCTGTTGATCCCTTTCTCCAATTGGTAAGTTTTTGGCTTCTCCATCCTGGGGAAGGGCTCAGGTTTGCTAACTGTTCCTCTGTTGGATATGCTTCAGACTTTCCAGATATACCATATGGCTAATGGGTACCTTGATCCTCCCCCACTCCTTCCCAGCTCCCTTTTGTATGTGGTCAATCTGGAATTATGCCCAAAAAGTTATCAAACTGTGCATACCCTTTGATCCAGCAGTGCTACTCCTGGGCTTATATCCCAAGGAAATACTAAAGAAGGGAAAGGGCCCTGTATGTGCCAAAACATTTGTGGCAGCCCTTTTCATAGTGGCTAGAAACTGGAAGATGAATGGATGCCCATCAATTGGAGAATGGTTGGGTAAATTATGGTATATGAAGGTTATGGAATATTATTGCTCTGTAAGAAATGATCAGCAGGAGGAATACAGAGAGGCCTGGAGAGACTTAAATCAACTGTTGCTGAGTGAAATGAGCAGAACCAGAAGATCACTGTACACTTCAACAATGATACTGTACGAGGATGTATTCTGATGGAAGTGGGTATCTTCAACATAGAGAAGAGCTAATCCAATTCCAATTGATCAATGATGGACAGAATCAGCTACTCCCAGAGAAGAAACACTGGGAAACGAGTGTAAACTGTTTGCATTTTTGTTTCTCTTCCCAGGTTTTTTACCTTCTGAATCCAATTCTTCCTGTGCAACAAGGTTCTGCACACATATATTGTATCTAAGATATGCTATAACATATTTAACATTATGTTATATGCATAAGACTGCTTAACATCTATGGGAGGAGGTGGAGGGAGAGAAGGGAAAAGTCAGAACAGAAGTGAGTGCAAGAAATAATGTTGTAAAATTTGCCCAAGCATATGTTCTGTCAATAAAAAGTTATAATAAAAAATAAAAATAAACTTGCTCTTAAAAAAAAGAATGTAAGCTCTTGAGGGTTAGGCTGTTTTTCTTTTTGACTTGTATTTGTATACCCAGTGCTTAACACAGTGTCTGGTGTCCTTCATAATCGCATGTTGCCTGCCTCCCACAGAGATGAAACCTCAGAGGTGTTTTGATTCATATTTTTCTAATAATTAGTGATTATATCTAGACTTCAGTAATGCATTTGATAAAGTACCTCATGCTATTCATATGCAAAAGAAGGAGAGATGCAGACTAGACAATGATATAATTAGATAAGATTCAGAACTAGTTGGATGGCTGGACTCAAAAGAGCAGTGATAAATGATTCTGTGACATCTTGGAAGAAAATCTGAAGTAAAATGCCTGAATGATCTATGCTTGGCCCTGTACTTCTTAGCATTTTTATCAATAACTTGGATGCCGTAATAGATGACATGTTCATCAAATGTGCAGGTAAGACAAAGCTGCAAAGATAGATACAGATCATTCATACACCTTCCCGCCTCCCATTATCTCCTCTCTCATTCTAATATTGGATGATTAGGCAGCCCTTCTTTAAAAAGACCAGACTCTCTACCTAATCATATCCAGCAAATTACCCCAGAGATCCTCTCCATTGTGTCTCTGTTCTTCAGTCTTTCTACTTCTACTGGCTCTTTCCCTTCTATATACAACCATTTGCATGACTCCCTCATCCTAACAAAAAAAAAAAAAGCAGCCCTCATTTGATATTGATGGGAGTGAAGCAAAATTTGGGGTTTTAGACTCCAAAAGGCTTGTCTGGGAAAGTATGGTTTGTTTCCCCAGATTTTTGGAGTCTGAGACCTCAAATCTAGTTTTACTCCTGTCAATATGAGCTCCTCACCTTTCCTCTCCTTAGCTGAGCTCCTTGAGAAACTTATAATTTAAGTGTCTCCACTTCCCCCCACCATTCACTTCTAAACCCTTGGCTTCAGATCTCATCATTCAGTGAAATCTTCCCTTCAGAGTTACCAATGATGTTCTAATTGTGGAAGCAATTGTTCTTTCCTCAATGTTCATCCTCCTTGTCCTCTCCCCAGAATCTGACACTGCTGATGATCTCGATAGTTTTTCATTTAAGTTTTCTTGCCACTTCTCCATCTTGGTCCTCCTCCTCTCTTTTCTGATCACTCTTTCTTTGTTGGATCTTTATCCATGTTAAGTAACCATAGTTATCCCCCAAAATCAATTCTGCGCCTTCTTTTTTATTTGCTTAACTCGGTAACTATCTCATTTGATAATCTCATGAATTAAAATGTCATGTCTGTGCAACTAGATCTGTTTATGTAGCCCTATGTTTTTTTTTTCATGAGTCTAGTTTTGCATTACCAATTGCCTTTTGAACATCTCAGACTAGAGATTTTGTAGGCACTCCACATATCCAAAAGAGAATTATCTTTTCCCACAAATCCTCCTCTCCTCTAAACTTCCTTGTTAATGATGGAGTAAAACTGTTCTCCGAGTTATTAGGCTTCCAATCTTCATG
This sequence comes from Sminthopsis crassicaudata, assembly GCF_048593235.1. Classification (NCBI taxonomy): domain Eukaryota; kingdom Metazoa; phylum Chordata; class Mammalia; order Dasyuromorphia; family Dasyuridae; genus Sminthopsis; species Sminthopsis crassicaudata. Next base: position 436,291,045 of record NC_133620.1, read on the forward strand.
TCATTCTTGACTCCTCGTTCTCATTCACCCACTTACGTAATCCGTTGCCAAATATTGTCATTTCTATCTTCAAAGCTTCTCTTGTTTATGTCTCTTTATTCGTACAGTTGCTAATGTATTAGTTCAGGCTTACACCACACCTCTTGCCTGGATTACTGCAATTATCTCGTAATTGGTTTTTCTATGTCAAGTCTCTCCTCCATCCTCAAATCATCTGCCAATGTGATTTCCCCAAAGTGCAGATCTAACCATGTCACTTATTCGATTAATTCCAACATCAAATATCAAGTCCGTCCTTTGACAGTTTGGTTTCTTCCTCTCTTCCCTTGCACCTTGCACCATTCATTTCTGCTAGCTTATTTGCTAATCCTCAAACAGACCATCTCTGATTTTGCACCACTTTCCCAGCATTCCTAGAAGACTCTGTCTTTATACCTTTATATCTTAGTTTCCTTTTCTTCCTTCAAAGTACAAATCTCACCTCCTTCAGGAGGCCCAGGCTCATCTCCCAAGTTGCTAATGCCTTTCTGAGGTTGCCTTCCATTTGTGCTGTGGATAGTGGGAGCGTGGAGCCATGAACACTAGAGACCTCTCCTGGGCTGCTCTCCTCTGAGGCTCTCAGCTTTTCCATCATGCACTTAGGGGACCGGTCCCCTGCCTCTGGAGCCTTTTGTGAGTGATCTTACAGCATTAACCAAGGAAAGGCTATTTGTCTCCCCATTGTTTAGCACTATGTGGGCACACAGTGGGAGTGTTTATTTACTGATCGTATATATGTATTGTGTATTTGCACATTGTTTTCTCCACAAGAATGCAAACTCCTTTCAGGCAAAGACTTTTCTTAGCACAGTGACTGACATTTATTATACAGAAGAACTTAATAAATGCTATCAGCTCTTGACCACCTCTAAATCATTTGTTACAAGTAGAGTACTAGAATACCTTCCATTGGGAGAGGTTTGCACTGTCATTTTCTACATTCCTTGTCTCTCTACTAACTTTAAGGATCCTTACTCACCTAACAGTCAGTTGTGTGTCCAGGAGAGGTCAGGCTTGTTCTCTCATAATTCTTTGCAGTTATAGCCACAAATACCAGTCTCTCCCATTGTTCTTGTGGATATAGGATCAAGTTAACCTATTTTCTTCTGGTGTCTGTGATTGAGACTCAACATTGTCTCCTCCCTAGTCTTCCAACCACTAGTGTCCCATTTTCCAGTCTACTGTGTGTGCTTCTGTTGGGTTAATAGTTAATAAACACGGCTCTAATCATGTCACTTTCCCAGTAACAAATCTTAATCCCCCTTGCTGGTGGAATAGGCCTTCTCCTGCATTCAAGGCTTTCTACAATCTGGCTGCAACATACATTTTTTTTAATTATACCTTTTTATTTACAAAACATATGCATGGGTAGTTTTTCAACATTGATCCTTGTAAAATGTTTTGTTCCAAATTTTCCCCTCTTTTCCCCCATTCTCTGCCCTAGATGGCAGCTAGTCCTATACATGTTAAATATGTTAAAGTATATGTTAAATATAATATATGTGTCCATATTTATACAGTTATCTTGCTGCTCAAGAAAGATTGGATCTAGAAAGAAGGTAAAAAAATCTGAGAAGGAAAACAAAAATGCAAGCACACAATAACAGAAAAAAAAACCCCTATATCCTGCCTTTAAAAAAGTAGACTATCATGATTACTTGAACGTAACACTTTTCCTCATCCTGCATTTGCCCACCCCATTCTTAGTTCTGCAATGCTTGCCCTTTCTATCTCTGGCCCACTTAAGGTAAAGTGTAATAATGTAAAGCCCACTTAATGTGGGCAGGGTTCAACTTTGGGGTTTCATCACAAACTACCATCTTTTTGGTTGATGCTCCTTCCTGGTTTTCCATTGAGAACATTAGCATTCAGTTATTATTCAAGTCTTAGAAAAAGAAAAGGGGCACTCATTTCTCATGGAAGCACTCATTCCACCTAACAATATATCAAATATAGAAGTTTTAATTAACCCAATAGAATATTCAGAGGACTTAAACCTGAACACCTTAAGAAATAATATAATTCTCCTTCCCTGAGTTATGAACCTTCTCCTCGCCCAAGGAGCTATATATTCTTGCTTTATAATACTATCCCAGGGTTGAGACTCCATCGCTGCCAAGGACAACAAGGAAGAGTCTCCCCTTGCACACCAGGACCAGTACAATCCGCCTAATGCCAGCACGGTGAAAGGCAAGGTCTAGCTGTGTCCCTCCACATCCTGACTAGTTCCTGCTTAGTGCAAGAATTCCCCCATCCGGTTCAGGAACTTTTTCCCTGGTGTAACTGGAACGGGCTTGATCCTAGAACTCCTTGTTGTCCAGGGATAGAGCTTCTCCTCCGCCACCGTCTGCCCACCGCAATAAGCTCCCATTATTTCAGTTCACCGTTTGGTCTAGTAAATTCTCATTTACTTCTCCCTCTCTGTTTCTATTCCTGAGTCCCCCCTGGCCCCTGATACACAGGGCTTCTGGAGAAGCCATAGCATTGTATGGATTTATCTTCAAAGAACTTGAACTGTGTATGTTACAAGGTTTTCTTCACCCTTGGAGGCTTTTCTGGGGCATTGCCAACTCTCTGGGCCTAAAAAGGGGGAAGTTCAAGGTATAGCTCTGGTGGATTACTATCCACCACTCGATCAGTATTAACAGTACCAAGGCCATAACTTACTAAGTTAATGCCTTTTCAAGATAATTCTATTAATGCCAAACAAATGCCTCAAAGAACACCTGGTTAACAAGGTTAATTAACCTTATCAAGAGTTTAACATCTCATTAAGAAGACTGGAGGGATTGGAAGTCCTTCCCCAGACTGTATATTTGGCACAGTTTTTCATATATTTTTGTTTACCTCTTATCAGCTCAGCTAGCTTAGCTAGCACTCTCAAATGCACTTTATTTCACTTTAAATTACTGTCATTGCCTAGCCTCGCACATTTTAGACATTTGAAAATGTTAGTTGATTGCTGCTGAGTGAACTTACTGGTGTACGTTTTGCCCTGAACATCTTTGAAATCCTGGAGGTTCCTTTTCTGCCAGAGACCTGTTTCATAATTAACAAAAAAGAAAAAGGGAGCAATGATCCTCTCTTGAAGAGATGTCGTGCTTATCATTTAGCATGTAGTTAAAACATTCTTCTTATTGTAAAGCTGAAGTGAGAGGCTTCTGAAAAAACAAGAAAGTGATTATTCATTCTCTTTCCAGAATTCATATTACCTTCATGACCTAGAAAAGGGAAAGTTAGGGGTTGGATTCAACTGGAAAAAAAAAGAAAATGAGGATGGTGAAAAAGCAAAATTCCCTGCCTTTAGAGCATCTCAGGGAAGACGGCCCTTTCACTGGGTTGCAAGTATAGCCCAGGACCCAGAAATGAACTGGAGCCCATCAAACTCCCTCCCCTCCCTCTCCTTCTTTGAAGATTGGACTCAGCCCGGCTTTATTTCATTTTTCTTCTTTCACCCTGTGTCATTCTGTGGAACATTTAAAATAGTTACCTCTGGTTTTTATTGCGTTCTCCTTAAAGAGTATGTATTATCTACACCTGCTGACCTGTCCTGCTCCAGTTCCCTAAGTGTCCTGGGACCTGATTTGTATCCATAGAGAATTGGACAAGGCCTTTGGTTGTGTCAAACATCCAACTTCTCTGTAACCAGAGAGAGATTGTTTAGAGTTGGTCTCGTGAGTGAACATGTGTTTGAAAGCAAAGTGCTTTGAAAATGATGACGATGATATCCCTTCCTTTTAGAATTACCATTCCAAAATATCGAGCTAAAGAGGTTTCTGAATAGCCTAGTCTCTTCTCCCACCTCTTCCACTTTCGGGACAGGTTCCTCTTTGTTTTCATCATGGGATGGAGGGTACTTGGAAAACAGCTAGTATTTGTGTGGTGCTTTGAGGTTTATAAAGTGCTTTCCATATCTTAATATGATGGATCCTGACATATTGTCGTGGGAGGTAGGTGCGATTATTATCCCCATTTTACACATGAGGAAACTGAGGCACAGAGCTGTTAAATGACCTTCCCACAATCACACAGCTAGTCAGTGTCTGAGGCGGTACGTGAGCCACAAGCCTCGCTGATGTTAGCATTTGTAACTTCTTGGAAGTGACTTCCCTCTGCTCGGTTTGTTCATTTGTGTTCACAAGATAATAGGGCTTCTCTCTGAAAGGACCTTAGCAAGTCCAACCTTCATTTTACAGATGAGAAAACTCAGGTCCAGAGGGGAACGTATTTACCCCAGAGGTCAAACAATGAGAGACTCTGAATGCCAGCCTTTGTGCTCCAGATTTAGTGACATGGTGGTTTTTTTTTTTAATAGGTGGAGCAGGACAATATACTCTAAAGGTTTTATTTTTGGGACTTGGGTAGAAAAAGCCAGGGTCAGGTCAAGAAGGGGCCAGGATGGGCACCTTATTGTTATTCAGGCAGGCTAAAGCACGCCCATGGAGATCGAGCATATCGGGAGCCTCCGGACTTCTGAATGTCCCAGCTAGCTCAGTCGTAAATGTGGCACCATTACACGGGAGCTGCACGTAGCAAGTGTTTATTGGGCACCCACAATTTGCGCGGCAGTGGGAAGAGAACCTGCCCTTGGCGAGCTTACATTCTAAGTGGGAAAGCAGGACATACACACGTGAAGCACATCATGCAACATAAGACATTAAACATTTGAGTTTTAAAGTGTTTGTGACAGACTTTCATAGGAATCCAAGGGGAGGGGAGATCAGTGAGGGCTGCGCCGGGTGGAGGAAGCTTCAGAACATAGATTTAAGCTGGCAGGGGCATCTCTGAGGGCGTCTAACATTTTATGGAGGAGGAAATTACGACCCCTCGAGGAAATGACTGGCTCGGGCACAGAGAAAGGGAGCCGGGCCTCTGGGTCCAGCCAGCACTTTTCCCACTGTCAGGCCCTGAAGAGTGGGAGGGGGGTGTTAGGGCCGGAGAGGCTGTAGGGAAGCCAGGTCACCCCAGAACGCTGGGAACCTTTCTCTGAGATTCCTTAGAATTTCCCAGCACCGCTCCCTTGGGGGTTTCCAATCCTGCCCACGCACAGTACAAACAACCAGTCAGCCTCGTTGGGCGTTGATCGAATCTCACCCGCCTGAGAGAGTCTGGGGAGGGTAGAGCTCCTGAGGATGCACACAGCGCCCAGCCACCCCTGGGGCCAGAAAGGCCCCACGTGCGGGCGCCGTGCGCAGACCTCCCTGGGCTCTCACAGCAGGCCCCCACGGTTGGCCCGAGGCTCACCCTGAGGTGGGTTCCCTTGAATTCTTCAGCTCTTGCAGAGGGTGCGTGCACTTGGGCAGCAGGGCTGGGCATGGGGGCTGGGCACAGGCCTGGGCATGGAGCCAGCCTTTCTCCAGGTTTTCCCCATGGCTCTCATTCACTCCCTTCCTCGACCTTGCTTCAGCTTGTATGATGTATCGTCATCACGGGAGCAGTGGCTGCGTGGTCAGTAACTAAGTGTTAAAGGAGAGAATGTAGAATTTGTGGGAGAGGGGCCTGAATCTTTCTCCTGCTTGCCTCTCCTTGGCCTGGTGGGCAAAGGGCTTGCCCGGCGTTAAGCTGCAGGGAGCCACAGTGGAGGAGCCCCGCCCCCAGACCGGGTATCAGTTGATAGGCCGCGGCTATGCTACTAATTCACTTTGTCTGGACAGTTCACCAGTCATCATCCTCTCTGGGTCCCATTTTTAAAATTTCGAGATGAGTTGAATTGGGCCATGTGAGAGGGAGTGAAGGCGAAGAGAAGGTTCTCCGTCCCAGTCTGGTCTGAGCCCTCCCAAGTTCTGGGCTCTTGTCCTGGGTAGGGTCTTGATGCTGCCGGTCCCCGAATCTGGCTCTTCACTGGCCCGACTGGCATCTTGCATCAAGGGCTGGCTTTGGGAGCAGGAAGGACAAGGGCTGCCTCGGGCCCATCCGCTGGGGACCCTGGACAAAGGCACCCCTAAGTCTGTAAGTTACAGAAGGGCTGCTGGTCTGTGTCCCAGAAGCAGGTGTGGATGTTGGGAGTTTCCAGCAAAAATGTGGAATTCACAGAAATGTGGAAGCAAGTTTCCTACAGTAGAACTGAAATAGAGTCTTGAAGCGTGACCTCCAGGGAGAAGGGATGACTCTTAGTACAGAAAAACAGTAAAGAGAACCAGAAAGAACTGTCCCTTGGGCCGGTTCTTCACCCTGTCGGGCTGGCCTCCAGGCCCGCTGCCCCGTCCCTCTGTCAGCACAGCCCAGTTGGGCGGCCTTCCCATCTGGATTCTGAGGAGGAACCGGGAGGCGAAGGCAGGAGCTCCTTCACAGACTGGGGGCCTCCCAGAAGCAGGGAGGATATTAGGGGTTTCAGCAGCCGGATGATGCTCCCCGGGTCTGGTCACTGAGAGCCGGCGCTGGGCCCATCCCCAGATGGGCAGTTCTGGGCCTTTTCTCCAGAGTGCTGCTGAGAGCCGCTCACAGAGCAAGACAGGCCCCGCTCCCAAGGACCTCTCACATCCAACAGCATCTCCCTGGACCATTACAGGAAGGACGTTGTAGCAGAACAGCCGAGGCGAGGAGAGAGCTCGACTTCCCCCTGACCCCCTGTTCTCTGGAGGCCTCGGGACTTTGTTTCCCTGTCTTTGAAGTGAGAGGCTTGGATTAATTAGGTGATTTCCAAGGTCTCTCCCACCTCTAAATCCTGGAGGCCTGAAGACTGGGGGTGAGGTGGGGAGAGCACCTAAATCATTTTGTGCATTTAACTAATGAAAACACCTTACATTTCATGGGTGCTCAGCCGTAGGAAGATGGTACTGATTTGACCCAGTACTGAAATGCAGCCCTTTTGGGGGCTGGGCCATTAGCCACGCTACACTGCGGTGCTTCAGGAAGCCCAGGGTACATTAATAGAGGACATTTGAAGGGAAGTTTAGAGCGTCTTTAGTTGCCTTCCATGCTGGTGGTCATCCAGGGATTAGCAGGGAAGAGGTCTGTGTCTGACGTGGGGAGTGGGGAGATGTGGGCAGGAAGTCCATTGTGTCCGGATACATTTATAGAAAGGTTCTGTTTCAGATGAATCATTTTACAAGTTGTGAACCTGCTTCTAGGAAGGTGGGCTAATTGTCTATACTCTGCTGTGTTTTCTGAGTTGCTTTTTATTTCTTTTTTGCTTCCTGATCTTATTCAGTTCAGATTTCTAGAAGTAAAGGCATTTACTCTCTAGAAAAAGAAGCAGCATGTTTAAAAAATCATCTCTTCAAGGTGTGATACAGTCCAGGAGATTTTGGGGACTCTGGAAAAAAATAAAAATAAGGTGTCATTTATTAATTTATTAGTTCAACAAACATTTATTGCATAGAACTTTACTATGTGCTTAGCAAGGAGAAACAAAAAAATTGAGCAGATCTGTTCATTTTCTGGAGGTGGTAAGAGAGTTATCATCGATGTCATCATTGATGACTTAGGTAGGTAGCCCAGGAGAACTACATCCCAGGAACTGAAGCAATTGGAAGATGCAGACTGTGAAGAGCAGTGATCCTTGGAGAAGGGAGGGAAGAAATACTGCAGCACTGGACAAGGACAAGTCCCCAGCCCCCATAAAAGCAAAGAAAATGAAACTTATAAAAAACTAGAGGCCAATGAGGTTGACTTCTATTCCTGGCAAAGTTCTAGAGCATGCTATGAATGGAATGGTTATAGAGCCTCTGGAAAAGGAACCAGCAGAGCTTCATCAAGAATGGATCATAGATGAATACAGAGAGGCTTGGAGAGACATCAACTGTTGCTGAGTGAAATGAGCAGAACCAGAAGATCACTATACACTTCAACAACAATACTGTATGAGGATGTATTCTGATGGACGTGGAAATCTTCAACATAAAGAAGATCCAACTCACTTCCAGTTGATCAATGATGGACAGAAACAGCTACACCCAGAGAAGGAACACTGAGAAAGGAGTGTAAACTGTTAGCACTACTGTCTATCTACCCAGGCTACTTATACCTTCGGAAGCTAATACTTAATGTGCAACAAGAAAATTGGATTTACACACATATATTGTATCTAGGTTATACTGTAACACATGTAAAATGTATGGGATTGCCTGTCATGGGGGGGAGGGAGTGGAGGGAGGGAGGGGAAAATTTGGAAAAATGAACACAAGGGATAATGTTATAAATGAACACAAGGGATAATGTTATAAAAAATTACTCATGCATATATACTGTCAAAATTTTTTTTATAATTATAAAATTAATTTAAAAAATTAAAAAAAAAGAATGGATCATAGAGCCATAGACTTAGACCTGGAAGGGAATTCAGAGGCCTTTGCGTCCCACTTTCTCATAGTTATATCAGACTAACCTTATTTCCTCTTTTTGTAGAATTACTAAGTTGAAAAATCAAGGAAAAGTTCTTGGTAGTTACGGTGCACCTAGATTTTAACAAGACATCTGACAAAGTCTTTTATATCACTTTCATGAAAAAGATGGAGAAATATAGATTAGATGCTAGTACAATGAGATAGACCTAGAATGACTGGAACCAGAGTAATTATTAATAATTCTATATTGAAACTTAGAAGGAGGTCTCCAATGGAGTACTCCAGGAATTTGTGCTTTTTAACATTTTAATTAATGACTTGGGTAAAGATACAGGTGTTATATGTTTGTCAGGTTTTCAAATGATGCAAAGCTGGGAAGATGATTGAGTAGGATTCGGAAAGATTTTGACAGACTGGGACACTGGACCAAGTCCAAATTTATTAGGAATAAAAGCAGTGTCTTAAACTTGAGTTCAACAAGTTTACTTCATAAATATAAGGTAAGGGAAAAAGCCATGGTTAAAGAGTTTGACAAAGTTATTGGGGTCTTAGTGGGCTGCAAGTTCATTTTGAATTGATGGGGTGATTTTGTGGTTTAAAAAACCAGAAGATCATAATGGTGTGATTTGAGGCTTTATTGAAAAAGACTTGTCTTTCAGGAATAAAGAGAATAGTCGGTTGCTATAGTCCCACTACAAATAGAGCGTTGTATATATTTTTTTATAATTATATTTAGAGCATCCAGAGGAAGGCAGTGTAGACGGTGAAGTTCATGCAATGAATTCTGATGGAAGGAACTGGGAATATGGGGGCACGCTAGCTGCCTTCAGATATTTTGAAGGATTGTTACATGGAAGAGAAATCAGAGATGGAGCAGTACCAGGAGTAATAGATAGAAGTTGCAAATGAGTCTTAATATCAGAACAAGCTTCCCAATAATTAGAACTGTGTGCAGGGAAATGCAACGCCTTAGTAAGGGAGCTTCACATTCTCCCTCACTGGGAGTCTCTGAGCAGAGGCTAAATGGCCACTTGTCCAATGGACTCTAGAAGGGTTGCCTCTGATATATGATTTGGATCAGAGGGCCCATGGGGTCCCTTCCAGTAGCAAAACACTGTAATTCTGCGTAAAGAAATACAAGATAGCCTATCTGCCTTTGGTACAGCTTACCTCCTAAGTAAGGCATAATTTCATGATTCATGCATCTAGAGAATATGTTTAAAGAAACAAACAAGCACAAGGTATTATGGCATAAATTCTATTTAAATTCCCTCAGTGTTGGAGCAGAAAGGAGAGGCTACTTTGGGAGGACTCTTTGGAAGCCAATTTTGAGGTAGGTCCCAAGGGAAGTGTGATTCACATATACTGTCAGAGAGGAAGGGAGAGGGAACTATTCTATGTAGCAGGAATGGCAGAAGAAAAGGCAGTGAGATGATTATAGGAAGGAGCAAGTTAGTTCGGCTGGAGTGGAGAGCCATATTGGGCAGTAATAAGAAATGCTGAAATGTCAATGGGGGTCCTTAAACATTGAGATGAGGATCTTAGAGTTGACAATGAGGAAAAAGGAGCCATTATTGGGTCCTGAGCAGTAGAGTGAAACAATGAAATTTGAGTTTGTGGAAGATGCTGATGTGCTATAATCAATTGGAATGGGGAGGAAAAGGGAGAAGAGGCAGTAGAAAGTGTTATTAACATAATTGATGATATCATATCAATCATCATTGTAAGCTATTAAAGCTTGTAGCATTTGCTCATTTCTGAAATGTCAGTGATCGTGTTGAAAATTCAGTTCTTGCTGGCTCTAGCACACAGTGCTCAGTGACTATTTGTTGAGTTAAAAGAATTAACACATTAGTGGGGCCTTTTCATCCTTCTCTGGTCAGGGCTAATTATTTATTTGTTTTATATTGTTTTGCCTTCATTGAAGTATATGACGCCCATCAGTAAAAGATATTTCTACAAATCCTAATAAAATTTCGGTTCAATTAAACATTGATTAATCATATTCTATATACAGGGTAGACTGCTGTGTCCTGCAGGAGATACAAAAATAAATAAAACATCATCCCTGATTCAAATGAGTTTATCCTGGAAGAGAGAGAAGGCACATATCAAAATAATGATAATATTAAAGCTCATATTTATGTTGAATATTATTCTTTACAAAGTGCTTTCTTCAAGACAACCCTGTGTAGTTAGTAGTCCAAATATTATTATCTTCATTTTACAGATGAGGAAACTGAGGCTCTTGGTGGTTAGGGTCTCACAGGTACAAAATAGACTCTAATAAGTGTAATGAGAGATATAAGAACTACATAAGGACCGTCAGAAAAGGTGTCATGTAGTGTTTTTATTGAATCTTGAAGAATGTGAAGGATTTCAAAAAATAGAGATGGGGGGAAAGGGCATTCTAAAAACAGGCCAAGGGTTTTGAAATAAATAAAAGTACAGAGGCATGTATACAACATCAGAAGAATATGAGATCCTTTCCTAGGGGACACTGATTCCAGTATCACGAGCACAAGTTTTTTTTTAAAAAATGCCTGATATCTTTTTTGTGTACCATTTTCATTTCTGAATTGTTTGCTACCCAAAAAAGATGGCTTTCTGCAAAGTTTGTATAAGAAAAAAGAAAAAATTAACCAAGATGTCTGACAATAGATGCAGCATTCTTCCCCTGCAGTCCTCCCACTTCTGCAAAGGAGGGTGGTGCATTTGGAGCATGGGGCTGAGAAGTGAATGTTATTATCCCAGAGAGTTTGTGAATAAATAGAGCTCCGGTTCATGAATTTGCTTAATTGTTTTCTGAGACCAACAACTGTGAGCAAAGCTTCTTGAAATTACCTTCATGCACATATAATTCAGAAATGGTTTCCCATACCTTTCACCTGGGTATCTTACCTGTTTTGTTAATGACTGTGTATGTTTCTGTATATCCCAGAGAACCTATAAGAGCATCAAGTGCGGGGCGAGGGGCAGAAGCACCCAACCGAGGGCACAGAGGGATGAGCCTGCCAGGCCAGCTTCGGAATGCAGCAGCTGCAGGTGGCCCCTTTTTTTAATCTCAGAATCTGCAGATGGAGGGGAAAAAATACCATTGAGGGCAAACTGGGTGCTTTTTTTCTTCATGTGGCTCATTAGCAAACAAATAGCAAACACTGAAACAATAGAAGTTGTTTTTAACAAAAGCCATTTTTTTTCCAGATCACCATTTAATTTATAGTTGGCTTAAGAGCAGATCTTTTTTCAAAGGAAATTCCATTCTTGGACCCATTCCCATGATCACTCAGTCAAATGAGAACCTTTGCCAATAGAATAATATTACACATTGCCTAATAATAGAATAGACTTCCTTGGTTCATTTTCTCAACAAACATGTTCATGGAAAATCCCTATGTGCATATAGCATTTTCTTGCATAGTATTTAGCTCTTTACAGATACCCTCACAACATTAGTAAAATGCTTAGGGAGAAAAACTGCTCATTTTATAGTTGAGAAAGTCAGTGAGTGAAGAAATAGATTGGCTTACCAGGGGTCACCTAAGTTATCAATAGTAAGAAACAGACCATAACACAGTCATCCATTCAACAAATATTTATTGAGTGTCTAGCAAGGAAGTGATCAGATTAATGATTTCTGTGCTGTTCTGTTCCAAATACTTTCTTTGGGTCTTAGGCCTTTAGGTCTGATTCCCCTTTTGTATGTGACCTCCTTGTGGGCAGCCAAGGACCCAGTCTCTGAATGGAGTAAAAGTCCAGAATCCTTTGTGTTGTATGCCGTTCTTGACCTTTCTATGCCAATAGACAGTCTTTGTAATATGTGGAGAAATGTCACTCGATGGGAATTGAATTCCCAATCAACTCATTCCACAACTCCTTTTTTAAAGCCTTCAAAATCAAAGGCCCCTAAAAACAATGTTGGTTGATGGTGATATGAGTAAATAACAACTGGATTTTCTGAATTAAATTTTTTCTAGTTACTTTTTATCTTAGAGACCAATTTGATTCCATCCTCACTCTTACATAAACCCAGGGCGTCCTGGTCAGTCTAGAAAAACTTCTTGAAAGACTAGCCCCACCACAAATTGTATTCTAAAAGAACCCAAGGAGAGCTGGATGCTTCTGGGACTGTTTAGATCTGCATCTGTCCAACCTGGGAGGCCAGTTAAGTTCAAAGCTTTCAAGCAGTGCTACGAAGTTCACTCTAAAATGGTTAAAAACCACTGGATCTATTCGAGATCTTTCATATACTAGGGACAGGCGAGGCCTGAGAGCCGCATCAGAGGAAATCGCATCCCCACATTGTAGTCTAAACCCATCAGCTCCCAGGTACACCGTGAATCAGCTTTTGTGAGCGGCTGCTTCAGGTGAATCTGTTGTATAATTACTCTGAGTTGTTAGAAAACTGGCTTGGATGGCTGCAGAACCATGAATAGCTATTGAATCCAATCAGATTAAATTTCAGTCTGCCACCAGTTCTCTAACCCAGTCCGAGTCCCTTCAATTCCATGCCCAGAACAGATGTAGAGGGACCCACCTGTCACTTTGATATCTCCTGTAGCTTTGGCAATGTCATTCTCAATCATGCAGGAGTAGGTGTTGTTGACGGTGACGTTGTAGAGCACAGACACCACCTTCATGGTGACATTCTCAGAGTTCAGCTCAAAGCTGGTGTTGGAAACTTCGGAAAAGTTGGCTCCCTGGTCAACCTGAGAGGCCCAGGCCACAGTGGGCTGGGGGAACCATCGGGGAGCCTCGCAGCGCAGACTTTCTGAACTGGCGTTGTAGTCCACATTCACATCTGGGATGCTGAAGGCTAAAATGTAATCCAGAGGAGAGCAGAGGTCAGGACTAAAGGTACAAGTCAGTGGTTTGAGAGCAAAATTTCAAAAGTAAAAGCATTAATTAACTTGCATCCATTTGGAGTTTATTTAGGGGAGTGACACGAGCAGACCTGTGCTTTAGGAAAATTATTTTTGTATAGATGAAGAGGATAGATGGGAAAGTGAGAGACTTGGAAGGAGAACCCCTACTGCAGGGGTCTTGAGTACCCAATCACTCCCAAAAAACGAGTTTATACCTAGCCCTGGGCATCAGGCTTCCCAGGGTCCTGTGTGTGGGTCTGGCTGCTCATAGAAGCATCCTAGGACTAGAGCACAATTCAGATAGATTTTTAAAAAAGTATCATGTCTGCTGGGTGTGAGGTAGTGTGCCAAAAGCTGGAGATGCTAATACAGACTCGGAGCCTACTCTCCTTGCCCATGCCAGGGGATGGACAAATATACAACTGCTTTGTAAGAAAAGAAAATGAAAGTGCTCAGGGGAATTAAAGAACATTCTGAAAGACAGGGAAAGAGGAAATGGCAGAGGGGGAGGGAGGAAGAAAGATGGGAAGAGAGAGACAGACAGAGGGAGAAACATACTCAGAGACACAGGGACAGAGACACTGAGCTCATTAAGGGTCAGCACTGTCTTTGGCCTTTTTTTGCATCCCCAGCACTTAGCATAGTGGCTGTCACATAGGCAATTAATAAATGTTTTTTCACTAATTTTATGGAAGTTATCCAGTCCTAGCAACTGTAAATAGATAAAAGGATATAGGGGAAAGATCTCAAGGCCTGAGTTCTAATCCCCTCTCTCTCTTTAGGCAAGTCACTTAACTTCTCTAGGACTGTAAAATGGAGGGTTGGACTGGTTAATCTTTCAAGTCCCTTCCAGCTCTAGACTTATAATAATAAAGCTCAGGCACTTCTTCCCCCTGCAGATATTGCTTCTTACTCCAAAAGTGGCTCTATTTTGAAGTTAAATTCATTTCTCCTAGACCTATAGGATGAGATAGTGGGAGATGCAGGGGCGAGCTAGGTCCTAGATTCTCTGCAAAACATTTGATCCAAGTTCATTTCTTCTTCATTTGCCAAGTGCCTTCTGACTGTCAAGAACTCTGTTAGGGGTTACAAGGTCTGCAAAAGAAGCCGACGTGAGTTTGGGGGACGCGTCCTTCCCCTTTCCCAGCTGTGACTCACCTCCGGTTTTGTACTCCAGTTTGGCGTTCCCCTTGCCCTTGGAGGTGACGATGTAGCACCTGTAGGTGCCGGCGTCTGTTAACTGCACGTTTTTCAGCTTTAGGGAAGCATTGCCAACTATGACTTGATCTGCAAACACTGCGGTGCGGCCCTTAAACATGTCATCTTGACCAGACAGATAGTCCTTGCCTGCTTTGAACTCGTGGACAAAGCCCATGACTCCTTCCTTCAGCCACTGTATCACGATGTCACTGAGCTTGATGTCGGGCTCAAAGGTACAGCTCAGGATCCCATCCTCCCCGATGTTCCCCGCCGAGGTGAGAGTCGTGACCGCGATGGAGTGCCTCCCTGAAAGAGAGATTAGCACCGGAGGAAATGTTTGCTCGCCTTTTAAGGGGAGTCTATGAAGGGTCCCCAGGAAGGGTCGCACTGGAGGTCTTTCTAACTCTTTATCTAATCCCATTCACTACACCAAGTGACTAAGTCAGGGCCTTTTCTCACCTGAAGCACTTTGCCTTTTTTTTTTTTTTTGTAAGCACACCACAAATTAAAAACCAACCAACCAAAGAAACAAACAAAACCAGTGACTATATTTTGGTTGTAGTAAGCATGAAATAAATGATTGGTTTGTTAATTAATCTTATCAGATACATGAACAATAAAGATATTTTGACAGTTTAAGCCGAGAAGTATCCTGAAAAACAAAATGAAATTTATAGGACCATATATTTAGAATTGGAAAAGCCTGTGTAGTCCAATTATTTTATTGTACCGATGAGGAAAGGGTGAGTGGTCGCCCAGGGAGGTCAGTGTCAGAGGGGGAAATTGAGTCCCATCCTACACTTTCCCCACTATTCCTACCCTGCCTCTGTCAATTCTGTGTGGTGAATTCCTAGATGGTGATAATGCCAAATCATGGGTGATTGTCAGAGCTAACAGGGGCAGAAGTTAAAATGGATGATGGAGGAGAGGTGGTGTCGTATAATGGATCTGGAGTCAAAGGACTTTTGAGACAAAGGAGATTCTGCTCCTTATCACCTCCTTGACTCTGGAGAGGTCACTTCTACGGACTTCATTTTCCTCGTGTTAAAAATAGAATTAGTACAAAATGAATGCCTTCCAGCTCCAAATGTCATTGTGACTCTCATTCCCCCACTTCCAAGGTCAAAGGAAAAAAGAGGAACACAGATATTAGGGACCCATGAGAATTCTGGGAGTGGCTTGGATTTGGGGGGAGGGTCCAGTGGGAGTAGAAAGAAACAGAAATAAAAAGAGATTGCGAAGGAAAAATAAATGGGAATTGGCAACTGAGCAAGATGTATAGGGGAGAAAGAGAAGGAAGAGCCAGAACGATCACAAGGTTTCAAGCCTGGTGATGATTCTATGACCAGAAATGAGAAAGTTTGGAGGAAGCATAGTTTTAAATGGAAAGAGGAGTTTAGCTTTGGATCTTTTGAGTTTGATGATGTAGAAGTATATTCAGGTGAAAGAAAATACTAGGGTGTTGGAAACACAGGAGAGCAGATGAAAGGATAATTGCAGTCATGGAAACAAATGAGAATATTCATCATCTTGAGCAACACCCATAATTAGGAGATGAAAAGAGGACTGAACCAGGGAAATTAAGAGAAAGGAAAGCTATTCAAACCCAGGGAGGAGAAAGTATTCAAGAGGAGGAGGTGGTCAGTGGTGTTGATTTACAGAGAGGTAACGGACAAAGAGGGCAGACCGTCTGATTTACTTGATGAATGATTGTTAAGAGAATCCCTCCAGTAGCATTTTAGGTTCAGAAAGCAAATCAAAAGGGCTGAGAAGTCAATGGATGGTGGGGAAGTGAAAGGTATCAAGAGGAGACAACTTTTTCTAAGAGAGTAGGGTGAAAGAACAGGTGAGGTAGATGATGGTACTTGGAAGGATGGCAGATTTTGATGAAGTGTAATTAAAGGCAGGCCTGTCCATGAAGGGCCCAATAGAAAGAGCGAATGTTGCTGGACATCCTTCATCTTTGACGAGGATCAATCACATCACAATGTGATAAGCAATGTGTGTGTGACTTGGTTTTAAGGGAGACAGAGTTGCATCAAATTGTGGCCCTCATTCTGTCTTCCAGAGTCATCAAGGTCCAGAGGCAAGACTAGACAGGAAATCTCAGGATGGCCTGGGTTGTAGTGGACGACCTTGAGGTCTTTGATGTCTGACCAAGCTCCAAGCCCTCCTGCATCAGCCACCTTTGTGGCTCTTCCATCAGAGGAAGTCTTCCCTTGCTTGGGGTAGAATCCCCCAAGTCATTAACGGGTTTGAGGTTTGTCTATTATTGTCAGTCTGGTTTGGCCCACCTTCTTAGAAGGTTTTACTGGGATGTGGCCACTGTACCTGCTACAGCTTCCTGGATTCACAGGTAAGAGAGGGGAATGATGAGATGGAGGACTTGAAGGCTCCACTCAAAGGTCTGGCCTTCATTCATTAGCCATTGTGGAGGGCAGAAGCGACAGGGCCAGAGTGGTACCTTATAAGGATGTTGCTATGAAGTGAAAAACTATTTAAGATAGCTTGCAATCGTTTACAGACTAAATAAGTATGTTCCTTAGGCAGTTCTGGTCAGGCAACTGTGGCTTTTAAGGGCTGGACATACACTAATGAACAAGGAAATGTCCAAATTCATGCAGGTTGTAGTTTAATAAAGGGAATAAGAAACGCCAATGACTAAGTAGGCAGAGGATCAAAGAATAGGCAGGGATCTTCAGTTATCCAGGCTTTCATTTAACAGAAGAATAAACCAAGGCCACAAGAAGTGACTAAGAGACTCGGGAATATGGCCAGAATTAGAAAACAGGCCCTCTGATCCTGAGTCCAGCACCCTTTCTACTATCCCACAGATCATTTGTTGTCCTCTTTTTTCAAATCAAATGAGATAATATTTGTAAAGTGTTTAGCTAGCACAATGCCCAGCATGTGTAAGTGCCATAAAATGCTTATTCCTTTCTCCCCTTCCCTTTTTAGGAGTGAAAAACAATGTATAAAATCCAAGAATTAGGCAAAATCAACCAAAGCCTTTATTAGCAGAACAATCTCTTAGATCAAGAAGACTCCTGGTCCTTTGGCTACACTATAAGGTTGTCCAATCACTGATTGGACATTTTCTTAGATTGAAACCTGGGAAAGATCCGCGCTTAAGCTGGTTTCCCACTATACATCTGGGGCCCTCTGCAGTCATGCTGCTCCATATCTGGCCACTCTCTCTGCATAAGTGAGACTGGTGACTCTGCACAGTCCTGCCTCACTTAAATAAAATTCATTCACAAGTCACGGCCACCTCCCTGATGGAATGGTCCTCTTCAGGAATGGAGGACAAGTCACCACAATATTGAGAGACCTTGAGAAAGGCCTCCAGCACATTAGATGGAACCTGCATGAAGAAACTGCAGGAAGGCGTGATGACTAAGACCTGCCCATTTAAAGATCCATTCAAATAAAAACATTATAGTTATTTTTGTTCTGTAGCTTTCAGTAGCCTCTGATCACATCTGAGACTGTAACTGAGTGAGACACTGCTGTAGTAAAATACCTAACTAAATTCCAAATGTTTTTTTCTTTTTTTAAAGGAAAAAACACAGAATATATTATTTACTTATATACCAAGTTTTAAAAAATCTACATAGATATCTTTATCTTTTAAAGTAAATGGTTCTTCTGATTACCACCTGCTAGTATGGGCAGGTTTTCTTCAAGGCTGGCTGTGGTGAACATCTTCCTTTGAGTACATTGAAGTTATTATCCCTGGTAATTCTAGGTATAAAGAATTGTCATTTCCAAGTCTAGCCTTGGACTAGCACCAGTGGACTTGCAGAGATCTAGAGTCTGATTTTTTGAATTCTTACTGCTCTCATATTAATATTATCAAAGGAAGATGTTTTGGGACCACCTGCTGTGCATCAAGTAAGAGATCTGGCTAAAGAGAAAAGACCAGGTTTTAAAGAAATCAGTTCATAGTTTTGTAGCTTGAAGGGTCCTTAAAGACTCTCTAATCTTACATTCCCCCTTCATTTTACTAAGGCTGTGGCACAGAGAACTTTTCAAGATCACATAGGCAATCGAAAGAGATGAGTTTTGCACTCATTCTCTGACTATAAAATTGGCACGTTGGGAATGAGTTTTGTACTCAGATTCTGACTATAAAATTGGTACTTTTCCCAACGAACCACAGCTTTCTTTAAAGCACTATGAAGAACAAGAGAGGAAGCAAAATGCAAGGAAGAGAACAATGGGCCAGGAAGTCATGGACCCATGGTCTACTTCTTAACCAGATAATGTTACTTTTCTAGATCTGTTTCCTCATCTGCAAATGAATAGGCTGGACTAGATAAATTCTAATGTTTTTCCAGTTCTACATTATTCTATTCATCCTATATGACAGAAAAAAAAATCAGACCTAAAGATTCATAGTATAAGATGAAAAGAATAATAATTAAAAAAAAGCCCACGAGGAAATAAAAAAAAATGTAGCTCAAACAAGGCTAGTATTAAAAATGGAACAAAATTAAAGCCTGTCAAGCTGGAATGGGAAAGGATTGAGACCTTCCAGCATTGCAGTTTGGGTCTAGAACATATTTCAAGAATCCTTGTTGGATTCTGCCAAAGAGTGAGCAGAAGCAAGGAAAGCTCTGTAGAAATTTGGGGAAGGGGTAAAGGGTAGAGGTAATATTCTGGGAGTGATTTATGGTCAAAAAGAGCCAAAGGGGCTTACATCGGTAGAATGAAAAACATCAGACATAGATTACTCCAGGGGTTTACAAATGACCAGCCTCAGGACTAAAAACTTGATGGGATTGAGTTCAATTCAGCAAACATTTCTTAAGCACGTACCAGGAGCAGAGCACAGTCCTGGGTGATAGGGAGATATAGATTTAAAAATGACATGGCTCTGACTTGAAGGAACTTACAATCTAATCAGGGAGGGTGTACACAAGTAAGCATAATACAAGCATGTGATGGGGATAAAGAAGCCATCCAAACAAAAGTATTTTAGGAAAATTATGGAGGGAAAGAATACTTTCAGCTGGGCGAGGGGCTGGTTTGAATTTGTTACAACCTAAATATTTGTAAAGAAATGGATGTGGAAAACATTAGATTTTTAATTCTGATATCTGTGTGACTTGAGACAAAATTATTCAATCTGTCTGGATCTTAGTTCTTCATCTATAAATGAGAGCATTAGATTAGTTGATCTCTGAGGTGCCTTCTTCTCTCAATCTGTGATCCCGTGTGGATCTCTGTTTGCTAGAATGAAGGAAAAAGACCTTTCAGGATCTACAAAATCCCTCTAAAGTCATTCTTACAACCTCCCTGTTGATGAGAAACAAAGACATCTATTTTCCCTATGAGAAAAATGAAGCTCCAGAAAGGTCATATCCCCCAATCTGACAAATTTAGAAGAATAAATTCTGGCCTGAGTAGAACCTGAGCTGTGTGGCCTTGGCAAGACAGTCTCTCTATTGTTCATTTTCATTAGTCAGACTCAGGTTCTCCTAAATCTAGACGGCCATTGTCCTGAATCAAGTAAGAGAACGAATATAAAAGTACCTTGCATATTTTTATAGTGTATTTTTATTTACTTTGTTAAATATTTCTCAATTCCATTTTTTAAAATTAATTTTTATAATTATAACTTTTTTTTTGACAGTACATATGCATAGGTAATTTATTTTTTTACAACATTATCCCTTGTACTCCCTTCTGTTCCGAGTTTTCCCCTCCTTCCCTCCACCCCCTCCCCTAGATGGCAGGCATTCCCATACATATTAAATATGTTATAGTACATCCTAGGTCCTTGCATATGTTAAAATCATTACATGACAATATGGAATCATTCAATCCCAGAATAGTAGAAGAGACCTTCCGAGGTAGAAAGGGTCTTATTTTTCATCTTATCCTTATTTTATTGGCCAGAGAAATTAAATGATTTGTTCCCAGTCAGACAAAGTATTAGCAGGGGAAGGATCTGAACCCTTTTCCTGACTCCCAGTATGCTTTCTAGTGCATTACACATTATCATTATCTCCCATTTAAGAATTAATACGGAATTAAGTCAATTAAAAAAAGCGAAAGCTAAGACAAAATGATTTCAAGGTCAACAAATCATGCATTGATGAATGAATTTTCACCTACTGCAAATGTGAAAAGTTAAGAACCCAATGAAAAATGCTACCCCTTCTCTGCCCATTTCACTGATCACTGTCATCTCATTTAGAAGTGCGAAGCAAGGGAAGGAGAAGATGAAATTCAATTCACTACTTTAAGCTACAGAAAACCTCAGAGGTCTTCAAGGGATTCTTCCTCTGTCATGAGATTCCCGGGGCTTCCTTCAGACACAAGAAAAACCCTTCTGAATTATTTGGGCACTTCTCTATACTGCTGAGAAGAATCCTTGCTGATGTTTGATGTTTCTGTAATATAATCCTTGCATTGTTTTCTGCTGAGCTGGACACTTTGCCTAATAATTTACACACGTATTAGTAACAATTATGTTGTATACTGGAGCTTCTCTGACACCTTCACAGAGAATGAATGCACCGAATCCAGGCATCCAGAGGTAGACTGGAGAGAGATTTTCAGGGTCATTCATGGCATTGAGTTAAAATTGTCCCCAAACTGAAAAGAGCCGTCTTGGGGCTTTTCCCCTCCCTTAGCTCATTAAACACAGATCCAACGATGCTGGCCAGAGATGTTGACTAATCAAGAACTAATCAGAGCCCATTCCCTGTAGGGATCACGAGGAAAATGGTAGCACCTATAGTGGTAGAAACTCAACCTCAGCTCTGTCACTTATTAGCAGTGTCATAACATGTGGCTCATTTTAGGCCCGTTTTGCTTCCTGGAGCCCTCACCTGTAAAATGGGAATAATAATACTTTTGTGACCTTCCTCACAGGGTTGCTGGAAAGGCCCCAAAGGGATGGTGTTTGTATAAAGCACTCTGCGTGCCGTGAAAATGCAAGCTATTATCAGTATGTGTTTAACTCCAGGCCGATTTCTGGTCCCAGTTCTGAGGGAGATGACACCGGAGAGGAATGAGTTGATGATGGGACCACCCCACCCAGAGACTAGCTGATGAGAGAGAAGGAAATACCTGCCCTCATCAATTCTTATTACAACAATGAAACAAATATTACTAAGAGAAAACATCTGTCAATTTGAGGGTAATGTAGCTATGCATAGCAGGAGTTTATAAAGAACCAGCCATGCTGGACGGAAGCAGATTGCTTTTTGGATAAAAATAGGCAATTAGTGGAGCTTATGAAAGGAGTGCAATGGTAATGATGTATCTCAATTTCAGTAATATTGCTACTCACCAAATTAATTTAAATGGGTTGGCCTTGAGCCCACAGGTAGGAAATGAACTGAAACTTTTTAGAGCGGACATAATGATGGAAAACGGGCACCTGTGGTGAGCCGCTGGGACGTGCTGCGGCCTTGGGCCCCGTTTACTCTTTTCGTTAATACTGCGGCAGATGGAATGAACGTCAATGTTCATTAAGTCTGGAGATATCAAATATGGACTCTGAGCGTGCACGTGAGAGGAGCTCGGTGCGTACTCGGTCCATTTATTAAGGTTCTTTGCTAAGTGATGGGGATTGTCCCTGCCCGCCACCCTGGGTCGGGTCTGTCTCTTGGCTGGGTTATTGCAAGGGTCTCGTTGGTCTCCTTGCCTCCAGGCTCTGTCCTTGTCTTTTCTGCTAAGGTTCAGATACTGCTTCTGATTCTTTGTGGCTGGGAGGCCATGGGCAAGGCTCAGTGACTCTGACCCTCAATTTCTTCATCTGGAAAATGAGAGCCCTTCTAGCTCTAAATCGATGAACCTATGACCTACATTGCCAAACAAATTAACCAAAATTTAAAAAATCAAAATAGTTAAAAAAAAAACAAAACTAAAGAAGGCTTGAGAATCTCATTCTCCTATAAGTGAAGCTTTCAGGCTTCCCCACTGCTTCCAGGATATAGGACAAACCCCTTTGTTTGGCACCCAATTCATGGTGGAAACTTACGAAATCCTTGTTGAATCGAACAAAAATGAGCATGAACTAAAAATGGAGTTCAATTTGAAAAAAAAATTGTGGACGTCAGAGTGCTTCATCTATCTTAGATGCCATGTTAAGTAGCCCAGGTGTTTCCCTGATTTCCATACAATATTCAAGTAAGGAGAAGAATTCTCCCAGCCTAGCAAGTGGATGAAGCCTTTGGGAGGATTTCTAGAAAGGTCTGGGCGACAAAGACAAGGATGAGAAGGATGGGCGATCTTCAGAGATTTGGGAAATTACCCACATTTATGCAATCATGAATTCATTAGCATGTTGAAGGCTGCTACCTGGTGCAATGGGTAGAATGCGGAACCTGGATTCAGGAATTCTGAACCTTGAGTTCAAATGTGATCTCGGTCACTATTACTATCTGCCTCGTACTCAAGTCACTTGATCTTTGTCTGCCTCAGTTTCCTTATCTGCAAAATGAGGATAATAGCATATGCGATAATATTTGTAAAGTGCTCTGCAACCCCCCCCCAAAGGTAGCTACTATTAAGTAAAAATTAATTATTGCAACAAAGAATACTCCTTTAAATTCTCAAAACCAGCAATGGTTCAAAAAGATATATATTATAAGATATATTTATGTTATATATTCTACATAGGATATATATGGGTGTTTGTGTAGGGGAAAGGCGATGTAATTCAAGGTGATGTGGAATAACAAGCCACAAAGATGCCAGTTGCTGCAAAGGTTGGCGGTCTCAGGGACAAAAAGAAAGCTTGGAAACCTCTTCAGAATCCCAGTAGCTGAGTGCTTGAGATAATGCTCCCCATCTAAAGTTTTTCCAATTTAGTACAGAATATTTACAGTGTTACAGTGACCTCATTATTCATGGGCTCAGATGGGGAAGAGGAGGGGAGCTTAAGGCTTCCTGGCATTTGAGAAATTGCAGAATGCTTTTGGTGTTCTTAAACACTTTGGCACCAAAAAATCATTTTTTTACCACTACTGTTTTCTGGGTGATGCTCTATGGCTACAAATCATGGGATGTCATGAGCACAAAGGGGCTAAAATTGGAAACGACTTAAAGGGCAGTGGAAAAACAGATGGGTGGGTATAAGTAGACTATCATACATTATCTGGGAATAACCACATAGAAAAAGTTGAGTAAAATATGTTATTGAGGCCCTGCGAATAGAAAGGAGATGGCCAGTGATATAGGAGGAGGAAAAGACGATAAAGGCCTGCCAAGTAGTAAATTAGTCTTCTCAAGTTACAAACTGAATTAGATACGCGCATCTCATGAAAGTTTTATGGGTAAAATTTGGGTGAGAATTCAGGAAGGAGGAACGTTGTACAAACAAAGGCTGCATTATCTATCAGTCAATCAATCAACATTTATTAAATACCTGCTTTGTGCCAGGTACTGGGCTAAGAGCTGGGGATACAAAAAGAGACAAAGGGTCGCCTCTGCCCCTGTTCTCAGAGACTACAAACCAACAGGCCGCCGAGGGAACTGTCCTTCAGACCTGTAACAGGTGCTGCAGGTACAAGTAAATACTCAGGACCACGGCCGTCTGAGAGGAGGGAAATCATTCTCAGGTGTGGAAGAGAGGAAGGGGCAGCTTTTCCTGAATTCTCACCCAAATTTTACCCATAAAACTTTCATGAGATGTGCGTATCTAATTCAGTTTGTAACTCGAGAAGGCTGTGGGAAGAGGTGAGCAGCTCAGAGCCTGCCCTCTCCGCCCACAACTGGAGTGTTCTGTTCGGTTCTGGATCAGATGTCTCTGGAAGGAGCCTGAAGCTGAACTCCAGCTCTAGGAGGGGAGCTGAGGGATAGGGGGCCTGGAAACTCTTTCCAGATGATCCCCAGTTAAATGATTTTTAGTTGATGATTTTCAGCCCGGAGAAGAGATCCTAGGAGGATAACAGTAGCTCTCTTGAATATCTGAAGGATGGCATATGGAAAGCGGGGTTCGATTTGGCTTCAGAAGCCAGACCCAGGGAGAGACTGATTCTAGCTTGATGTAAGGAACATTTCTGATAAGTAAAAGCTTTTCAAGAGTGAAATTGGCTGCTCCGGGAGGCAGTAGCAGTCGTTGAGCCGAGACAACTATGACTATTTTTCAGGTGTATTGTAGAGGAGACACTGAGCTAGTAAACATTGGACTAGGCAACCTCGGGGGTCTCTCCCAAGACACCTAGACATGCACAGTGTTAAGGTACAAAGGAAAAGCCGGGAATATCTGCCCGTTTGTACAATTCAGGCTCTTTGACCATTAATGTTCGTCAAATGTGTGCAGGTGCTTCAGAGAAATAGGCTGTCCGCCAGAAGGGAGAGGTGACTTTCTGTAACTTGAAACATAAGCTGCCTTCAGAAACCAGTCATCCACACTGTGGAAGCATCTGTTAGCGCCATGCTACAGTGGCCACAGTGAGCTTGGCCTTTCTCTAAATTAAGGACTGTTAAAGACCCACGGGCAGCCTCGCCATCAGACACAGAGCCTCCCCGGTCACCCACCTGGTAAAGGAGCTCCGGGACCTTTACCTGGAGAGCGTGGTTGCTCCCCAGAGGGCTGCACCTGAGAGAAGGGGAGCTTAAGGCCAAACTCCATCTCCTGACTCAGAGGATCACCTACCTGAAATGCCAAAGCCGATGATGAGTGCAATTGCTCCAGCCAGAATGATGATGATGCTAATAATGCTATCGAAAACAAAACAGAGAAATAAGGGATTACTGGGGGGACTTTCATCATCCCAAATAATAGAGATCTTGGCTACTTGGCTACATGTCACAGTTAGAAACTGACCCTCGGGAAAGGAATACAAGGTACGTTCACCATGGGTCGGGGCTCAGTTGTGTAAATGTGCCCTTCATTTTCCCCAGAGAACCCCATGCCCTGGGTCAGGAATGAGACCCATGTGTCAGGACCAGCCCATGGTTCTGGCTGGCTTTGGCTTGTGCAGACTAAAGAGACCAAGGCCAAAATTGGAGGTGGGGGCAGAAGCGGGGGCAGAAGTGTGGGCAGGGCCTCTTGGGGGAGGTTTGCTCAGCCTGGGCCACTTGCCCTGAAATGCATTCTGATCAAGAGTCCTCAGTCATCCGCCTTGGTCACTGGCCATTCAAATTCTCCCCACACCCACACTCAGTTTATTAAATAGAACAAGAACAACAAAGAAGTCCAAGGAGGCAAAGAATGAGGCCTTAGACGGAAGGAAGCACCTTCAGCCCTGAATGGTCTCATTGTTCCCAGCTGCCCACCCCAGATAAACAACAGACCTCAAATCAGCGCCCGAGTATATAGCTAGAACCCGTGGGGGTCAGCGATCCCCAGGAATGTGGGCACTGCCCTCAGCACAGTTTGCTGATCCCGAGGCAGCCGCTGGAGAAATGAAGCCGACATCTGCTAATTTCCCAGAAGAATCAAAATTAGCCCACTCCCCCTCCTCCCCTCTGCCCCCTGTGCAACTCTAATATTTACTCATCTAAATGTGTGCAGGTCCAAAGGATGTGAGGGGTCAGAGGCTGCCCCCACCTTGGATGCTCTCGCTGCTCTTTGGCTTTGAATCATGAACTGAAAGGGACCCAACCCTTTGTGAGACCTGAGGAAACCGGAGGGACCCAGGAGTCCTGATGCTACATGCTCATTTTACAGATCAGGAAACTGAGACCCAAGTCGCTGGCCCAGCGGTACACAGCTTCTTGGTGGCAGAACCAAGACTAGTCCTAGACCTGACATTTGCTCAAAGTTTTTTCTTAAATGTTATCACAAAACCAGGGGCCCTCCTCAGAAACAAAGGACCTTAGAGGAATAGAGCCGTGCAGTGGAAGATGGGCTGATGGTCCCACGGGATCCCATCTGCTGTGGGGTCTTAAGCAGAGGCGCCTCCCACCAGCCCTCACTTCCCCTTTGGTGAACCTTATTTCTCTCCCTAGTTCCTCCATGTTCCATTCCTTTAACAGAGATGAATGACCACATAGAGGCTTCCTTCCACTCAGTTCAATTCAATTTAATGAATATTCTTAGCCCCTTCTTTGTGCAGGCCATTGTGTCAAGCTTTGGAGATACAAAGAGCAGAAAGCCGTTCCTGACCTCACCCATCTTAGATTCTACTGGGGGAATACAAAACAGACAAGTAAATGGAGGACATACAAAATTAATCACAGGGTGGGTAGGGAGGGAAAATGGAGGGGGAGGTAACATCGTCCTTGTCTTTTGAATCTTGCTCCTCTCCTACCTGTCTTCCCATGATGCCATGCTTGGATTGATTTATGAGGTGGCTTCCAAAGAACCTAAGCAAGGGGAAAGGGGGAAGACAAATGAATTGGGGTCAGCGAAAAAAAAACAAAGCCAAAAACCCAAACCGCAAATGACAATAGGGTGTGTGTTAGTGTTTTCATTTAGGAAAGTTAGTTCAATTTACTGATGCAAGTTTATTAAATTAGAGGGAAGAGGAGGAAGTGATGAGTTGATTTTGGAATCTGGCACTTAAAAGTTTACAAACTGTGTATATTTTGAGTTCATATTCTTAGTCTGGCCAGCTAATGATTCTTGCTAAAGTTGTGCAATAAAGAAAACATTGAATTTTACAGATATACAGGAAACTGGGGAATGCCCAAAGACTTTTTTTTTTTTTCCTATTTGTTTTCATTTTGGTTTGATTAACTTGAATTCTAAGTATACTTGTATTAAGTTTAGATTTGGGAGATTGCAAATTGTAATTGGAAGAAAGTTGGGGCTAATAGGATCCATTTTATAATGTGGGAGGGGGAGGAAGGAACTGGCCTTCCGGCTGAGCATGAAGGAACAAAGGCCAGAAAGCAGCAGGATTCAGGATGGCCTCAATCTTCGAGTCTCCGGGATCTGCACCTCACTGGGTAGGAAAGTTGTATCCTCAAAAGGGAATGTGGTCTTGCAGACTCCTAGTTCCTGTTAGGAGAGAAATAAGACCAACACTGGGGGGAGTGGAAGGGGAAGGAAAGAGGGATGTTTATGCTTCCTCCCTCCTGGCTGATTTTCTAGCAGTTTGATACTAATCCTCTCAAGTTCTTGTCAATGAGGCCCAGCCAGGGCCATTTCACTTGAAAATCCCTTTGAAATTCTGGATTGAACAGTGGCAACTCTTATGAACAAAAGGCTCTTGGGGGAAGTTTGTAACGTAACTAGGATATGGGTTTCTATTTTAGCTGTAATAGATGGCAGGGTTAAATCTAAAGATGAGAAGGCTGAATGTATTTGTAAACTGCACGGAAGGACCCAATAAGTAGAAAGAAAGAGGGAATGCTGTTTAGGATCAATGAATAGCAGTAGAGAATTGGCCTTTGTACGGAGAACCGTTCTATCCTCTGAGACAGGGCAAAGATGTGGAAAGGCTTTAGAAGAGGCAGAAGGACCAGGAACAGCCGCTAGATAGATTGTGGGAAGGAGTCTGTTGGGGAAGAATGAAAGGAAAGCTCTGCAGTGATGGAGGGAGTCCATGTTTACTGGGTTTGCATGATGTGAAAAGTGCCGTGCTGGGCCTAGGGATGATACAAAGATAGCAGTATCTGTCCCATAGAGGTGAGAGCTAGCACCGGATTCTGGTTTTTATTTTTTGTTTGTTTTTTGCTGAGGCAATTGGGGGTAAGTGACTTGCCTGAGGTCACCCAGCCAGGACGAGGTAAGTGTCTGAGGCCGGGTCCTCCTGACTCTGCTCTGTCCACTGTGCCATCTCACTGTCCCTTGGATTCTGAGGAGAAAGTCTGGACTGACAGTATGGCTAAGGGCAAGCCTGGGGAATTCATGTTTATCTTCTCTAAAATTATGGCAGTGCTGCCTTTCTCCTAGGGTAGTTGTGAAGGCTCATTGTGGTAGAATCTCACATGGGTGTGGGACTTTAAGGTTCAAGGCATCTTACACCCAGGACTTCTTTTTGTCCTCCCAACAGCCCTGTGAGGCAGACACTATCACCATCTATCTCCATTTCTGCACACGGAAAGTGAGAGTCAGAGAAGCTGAGGAATTGGCCTAGGAGCAGCCAGCTAGGGAAAGACAAGAGGGGTAGTTTTATTTCCTGACGGGGAGTGCAGTTTTAAATCGAGATAATACATATAAAATGCTCTGTAAACCTTGAGACACGCTATAGGCTCTATATGTATGGCATCTGGGCATGAAGAAACATAAAGCAGCAGGATAGAGGATGGCCCCAATCTTCTGATTCTCTCTCTCCCTCTCCCCCCCTCTCTCTCCCCCTCGCCCTCTCCCTCTTCCTGTCTCTCGGTCACTTTGTCTCTCTGTCTCTCTCTTTCTCTCTCTCGATACATACATACATACATACATATATATATACACACACACACACACACACACACACATATATATATATATGTTAGCTATGATTTTGGTAATGATGCCATATGCTGATGTATGGAGTGGGGGTTAGATCAGCAATATCGTTTTTAAGGCTGCCTTCCTTTCCTCCTTCCTTTTTTCCCTTTCTCTTTTTCCCTGCCTTTCTTCTTTTATTTATTCCCTCCTTTTCCTTCTCTCCTTTTCTTTCTTTATTCTTTCTTTTTCTCTTCCTTCTTCATTCATTCCTTTTCCTCCCTCCCTCCCTCCTTTCCTTCCTTCCTTCCTTCCTTCCTTCCTTCCTTCCTTCCTTCCTTCCTTCCTTCCTTCCTTCCCTCCTTTTTCTCTTTTCCTTCCTTCCTTCCTTCCTTCCTTCCTTCCTTCCTTCCTTCCTTCCTTCCTTCCTTCCTTCCTTCCTTCCTTCCTTCCTTCCTTCCTTTTTTCCTTTCCCACAGCAAAAAGATGTTTAAGTATGGATGAGGTTCCACTGTGCTAGTCTTCCACATCACAATGGCTATTCATTATAGGAGGGAACCTACCTTGACAGGCAGCAGCCTCCTATCATTTCAAGACCTTGGGATATGGCATCTCATATGCTTGAATATTTCTACTAGTTAGGCATTGCTTGGCGTAGTGTACACAATTAAAGCCCTACAACAGAACTTTTTTTCCTCTGTGGGATACCTCAGCAGATTACCTCTGCTCATTCCCTACCTGGGTATTAGGAGATCGCACCCAAAGCTTTGTAGACCATGAAATCCTGACTTTCGAGGAGTCAATAATGCAACTATAAAGGAGAGAGAAGGTTGATTCTCCAATGGGATGTCCCCATTTGAATGGCAGTAGCTCTGAATGGGGCTCCCTGACCTGTAACATTCTGAAAAAGACCCAGACTAACGATGGTACATTTGGGTAACAGTGCTGAAAATCTTGGCCTTAAACCCATACATAAGAAATTCTGCATTTGGGGATTTGGAGGTCATTATTATATAATTCAATTCCTAATTCAATTTGCAGCCCCAAACTCAAACCCAAGATGTAACTCTGAAGTCCCTTCTACTCTAGATCTTATGCTTGGAATATTTTTCTAATTGACTAGTATCTTCACATGCCAGATTGGAACAT
The DNA here is from genome assembly GCF_048593235.1 of Sminthopsis crassicaudata. NCBI lineage: Eukaryota > Metazoa > Chordata > Mammalia > Dasyuromorphia > Dasyuridae > Sminthopsis > Sminthopsis crassicaudata. Next base: position 436,320,870 of record NC_133620.1, read on the forward strand.
GTAGAACCCTTAAGGGTTCTAGCTCCCATTGTCTATCTCAGAATTAAATCCAGTAGCCCTGATTTCCTCGGGATCATTCAGGACTAGCCTGTAAAGTTCTGGGCGGGTTTCCGGATGCTATTGTGGATTCTGCATCCTCTCTCAGGAAGCCTAGGTAGTGAGCAGGGAGCTGCAGCTTCAATATCCTTTCTTTACTAAATTAATTTGTCCCCTATCAATAAACCCCATAATTAGATCAAGTGAGTATAATATGGCTCTGTCTTTGTATAATGAATTGCATGACTGGACTAGTGAACCTACTTATCCATCCCTTACCCTATTACAGGATCAAGACATTTGCCTAATATCTATCCCTTGGTGCCAGTCCTTTCCATCTGTTAACAAGCTCCTTAGTTATTCTAAGATCACCTGATGTTTGTTTTGAATTGATATTCCCTTGAGAGACAACTTGGTCTAATTAAGAACCATGGAAAAGAGGTATCAATAATGAAAGCAGCTGAACACAACCTCACGTGGCTATTCTCTGCTGCATATGGAGACACCAGGGCGATGGGGATGATTCAAAGAAGAAAAGCTGCTTTCCCTTTTCTCCTCCATTGATTGACTTATTTTTCCTATTAAAAAAGCTTGAATTAGGCACTAGCCCACATCTTCCTTTGCTACTCTCCAAACTACTCTTCCTCCAAAATTGCCTGCTCGAATTCATTTAGGTCTCTTTGCCCCATTTCTGCTCCTCTTTAGACCATCTGGTTGCCCCCATCCTGGTGAGTCCGTCTCCCCAGCAGCTCTTGTATCTGCTGTCATGGCCATCCCACTAGTTCAGGTAGTTTTGTCCTAAGTATTGTAATAGTATTCCCACTGGGCTTCCTCCTCCCGATCTTTATAGACTAAATGTTGTACAACTACTGAAGCACACTTGGATTACTTTTTAGTTCAAATTCTGGGTTTTTAAACAGAGTTATTGTCATTAAATTTCATGTCATTAGATCAAGCTCGCTGGCTTGATTTTGTTTTGTAAATTGGGGGAATCTTGAGATTCTCATTCTATCATCCAAAATATTGACTTCACCCCAATTTTTTTTATCCCTCCAAAAAACTTTGTTCATCTTCAAATTAGGCAATGATATAACATCTTCAAATCATTGATATTAAACATGATGGGATCAAGGGCAAAGCTCTTGTGGTTACTACTAGAAGCATTCTTCAAGGTAAATAATTCATTCTCTTCATTTGATGATTCCATCAGTCATGAATCTACATTTATGTACTATATATAATCCATCCCCTTATTTCATCATATTTTTTAAAGGGAGATTGTCCAGAATCCAAGCAGAGTCAATGTCCCTGACATAAGAGACAGCTCTCTGAGGGGAAAAGCTGTGGGAGATGAGCCTTCACTTCTGTGAGATCTATCTCTTCCCTTTGTGTTGTAGTCTTTCCCAGTTGAGAATGTCACAACAAGCAAGTTTTCCTGGCTCCTTCCTGGTTATTCAGTGAAGTCTGGTTTGAACCAATAGAGCATCTTTTTGTCTATCTCAGATCACAACAGCCCAAACACACTTTTTCCAGGATGATTTTTCCCTTCAGGTTCTATTTTTAAAACCCTATTTACTAGTTTATTATACCTTCATCAATTCAGCTGAGATCAACTAATATTAAGAGTCTGCTTTATGCATGTAGACTACCTAGTACTGTTCTAGGTGTTAGGGAATATAGAACTAAAGAATGAAGCATTGGGCATCCCATGCCTAAGAAGCTTGACATCCTATCAGGAAAGTGTATACATAAATACATAATTAATCATGCATTTTCATAAAGGAAACAGCACTAACATTTTTTTTTTTTTTTTGGAGGCTGGGGTTGAGTGACTTGTCCAGAGTCACACCGCTAGGAAGTGTTAAGTGTCTGAGATCAGATTTGAACTCGGGTCCTCCTGACTTCAGGGCTGGTGCTCTATCCACTGAGCCAGCTCGCTGCCCGCCAGCACTAACATTTGAAGAGATCAGAAAAGGCTTCAGTTAGGAGGTGTATGCTTAGGAGGGGATGGTGAGGAGGGATGGAGGCAATTTGTGCAAAGGCATATTATAGTTATTAACATATATACATATATGTATATATAAGTAACATACACACATATATATGTATATATACATATATGTATGTATATATATATACATATATATATATATATATATATATATATATATATATATATATATATATATATATATATATATGCTTTAAGTTTTGCAAACCACTTTACACATACTTTACACTTAGCCCTTGCAACAATCCTTTGAGGTTTTGCTATCCCCAGTTTATGAATTAGATGAAGAGAAGTTAATTGATTGTCCAACGTCACATAGCTAGTATCTGAGACAGCATGCAAACCTGGGTTTTTCTGACTCATAAGTACAATACTTTATTTTATACTTTACATCCCCTAGGTGCCTAGATGGCATGCATAATTGAAAGAATTGCTAATAATAAACCTGTTTGAAGTATAAAGTCACTGATCCAATAAACATCATGGAGGATCATTCCAAATCCCTGGCAGAAATACACATAAGATATTTTTACAGCATTCCCCTAATCTATTAATCCTGTCACTGGAAAATTAAATTAGTGTTCCATGACATGTTCTTAGTAAACTTACACTGTCTTCTAGATATCACTTTCTAAATCCTGATAAACTGTCAAATAATCCGTTCTAGAAATTTGCCTGGGATTGACAATAAAGCTCACAGACCGAGAGATGGTGGATGTAGAAGTGGGCTAAACCATGCAGTCCAGCCCTCAAGGCCCAACAGAGTCAATCAGATAAGCAATTCAAACGGTCCATTTCAGATGCACAAACATCTGGGTCTCAAGCCCACCTCTTGCACCCTGGATATTCCATTCCCCAAGAAACACAAATTGTTCATTTTACTCCAGCTTACCCACTGTAAACCATTTCCCCATTTCTATTTTATGCTCTTCCCTGGATTGTATCTTATAGATCCCTCTCAGGGGGTACTTTCAGGTTACATGATCTTGTTTCCCTCCACATCTCCCAGGTGCTTTCTGTGGCTCATCATCTTGTCCCTTTCACCATAAATCAGAACATTTACTCATCTCCAGGTTTCAGACCTCTACTCTTTACCACAACTGATCAAACACCATTATTTCCTTGGTGATTTCATTAGGGAATCTCCTTTACTAGAGATGATAGGTGTTCTTTTATTATCTCCTATCAATTTTGATTCTCAGGCGAGAGGGAATGTAGGCAGAGATTATGTGTGTAAAGTGTTTCTCAAACCTTAGAGCACCATATAAATGCCATCTACCATTAGCCTCCTCATCATTATCACTAACTATATTTTTATCTGCCTTAAAAATTGTGCTTGGAGAGTTCTAGTTTTCTGGATTTTTTTAATGATTGAAATAAGCAGAGCAAAATAAGCAGAATTAAGAAAATAATATGCATAGTGACTACAACAATGTCAACAGAAAGTTCCCCAAACTCCAAAACTTAATGCTAATTATGAGGACCAAGCTTGATCTTGGAGAAGAGTTGAGAACATATACACCGTTCTTTTGCAGATATGGAGGACTATGGGTAGGGAACATTACAAATACTGACAGAAATGACTGATGTGTTGTTGGCTAGTTTTGCTGAAATCCCTTTTCCCCTTCTTTTAAAATCTCTGTTAATAGGGGATAATGTAGATGGGAGAAAGAGAGATATCTATTTAGAAATAAAATTCATTTAAAAACAAAAGGCAACAATAAAAATTGAGTTTTTTTTTTTAAATGAGTGCTTTTTGTACATGCTTGATGCTGGATAGAATGCTGAACACACCATTATTTGTCTTTCTATTATGTTTATAGTTGCATCTTTCCTCATTATTTTTGTCTATTTTTCGTAAACTTGTCATAACTAAGAATTGTCAGAATCCTGCAAGTTCAGCTGTTTAATCTCTATATATACATAGAGAAGTAGATTTAAAAATAAATGTACATCATATGATTGGTTATTAAATTTAATATATTGGAAAACACTCTCTTAAAAGGGACAGAAAGACAAAGAAAGCTCCTCTAAGCCCTCCGCTAAACTGGATGGACAACAGCGTGAGCTGCCCAGAAAAAAGGAGCCAGCGCCACATGGAGATGGGCAACAGGGTCAGCCGTCTTTGCTCTTGGATGCTCTTTACCCAGAGTATTTTTATGAATTATGGGAACTCTGGGTAGAAGAAGGCCAACATTAAGGGGGTTTCCAAAGATTCAGGTGTGACTCCTTTCTGTGTTTATTATTTTTAACCATTTTGAGCTGTTCTCTGTTTGCTGTTGTCATCAACCTGAATGGTTACCTGAATGCAGCTAAGAGCTCCAGTTGGCATTAAATAATCTGAGCTGATATTTAAGTTGCCAGAGTTTCCCTGGGTATAAGAAATTTCCAAAAATTGTACTGGGGCCTTCAAAAGGAATATTAGGATTATATGTGTGTGTATGTGCATATACATAACTATAAATACGCAGTTAAGAGAAGCATTTTATGATTATTTTATATAAACAATTAAACACTCATAGAACAGTATTCTCTTGGTAAATTATTTAAACTCTTTAAAGAGCTTTATTCTATTTTATTTCTGTGTAGCCATTTACTTTATTTTTGTTAGCAGCTCTATTGTTCTCATTTTCTCTAAACCTTTTTAAAAATTGAGTGTTTTTTATGTTTTCTTGATGCTATTTTAATAACAATAGCCAGCATTTATATAATATTTGAAGCACTCTACAGATATAATCTAATTTGATCCTCATAATAACCCTGGGTAATAGATATTATTATTATTATTATTATTATTATTATTATTATTATTATTATTATTATTATTATTATTATTATTCCCACTTACAGATGAGGAAACTGAGGTAGAGAGTTTAAGTAACCTATTCAGGGTCATTAGGTCTAGTAGGGATCTGAGGCGAAATTTGAATTCAGGTGTTTCTGACTCCACATCTAATATTCTATCCACTGTGCTACCTGCCATTTATATACAGACATACATGCATATCAATCACACACACACATATATATACACATATGAATATATAATACATATACACATGTATATATACATTTATACATATACTTATATATGTAAAGGGACAGTGCTATAGGGAGCATGAAGTACAGAATACCTAGAAACTCTCTTTGTTTTACCCTAAGGCTGATGATTTCTTTTCTCATCTTTTTTTTCCAAAGCTGGCCTGAGCGAAGAGTTACTAGGTTTCAGAATTGAATAGAATGAAGAGAGTAGGATGAATTGCCTTTGGAAAATTGTACTCTACTTGCCAATGACCCCAAGCTTCTCTCTGAACAAAAAACTACTACTTAAAAATATTCTGCATTTAGTAATGAAAGAGGGCATTCTGTATTTTAAAAAGCCTAAATTTTTGGCACCAATATTCTTATGATGACCCTGTGTTTTTATGAATCATAAAATGTGGCAGTCTCTAATGTGCAGGTCACGTAGAAGACAAAGGAGAGACAAATAGTAGTCATAAGTAGACTTTAATGTAAAATCAGTGGCCTCTTGAATGCAAGAAGTAGTGGGAAAGAGAGCATCCAAGAGATGTATAATCAGAAAAGATAGTTATTGGTCACGTCGCTGGAGCACCAGATAGGCAACGTGCTATACCACATCCCTGATATGTGATTTCTTTGGGGGACATGTCTAGTGATGGTATTGCTGGAATAAAGGATATTCACAATGGCTTTAGGACTATAGTTGTAGTTGAGCCATAGGAAATGAGAAAGAAGGATGGATTCAGAAAATCTGGGGAGGATTTATATGAAATCAGGAAAGGAACAGACTCAGAAGATCTCTACAATGACTACAGCATTGCAAAAGAATATAGTTTTGAAAGACTAGAGAACTGATGAATGCAATGTACATCCTTGATTCCAAAGGACTGCGGATGAAACCCTCTTGAAAGAGAGAGGACAGAAGGAGACATATGTTTTAGGACATGGCCAGGGGAGGAATTTGTTTTAGATGTCTGTATTTTTTTTTCTAAAAAAGTTTTCTTTATTTTTTTTATAAGGGAAATGGAGTAGATATATTATACTATCTTTTTTTTTTCAGCATATTGTAAAAGTTTTTTTCTTTTTTATTAATTTTTATAATTATAACATTTTCTTTGACAGTACATATGCATAGGTAAATTTTTTTTAACAACATCATCCCTTGTACTCCCTTCTGTTCCAAGTTTTTCCCCTCCTTCCCTCCACCCCCTCCCCTAGATGGCAGGCAGTCCCATACATATTAAATATCTTATAGTATCCTAGGTACAATATATATGTGCAGAACCGAATTTTGTTGTTGTTGCTGTTGCAAAGGAAGGATTGTATTCGGAAGGTATATTATACTATCTTGAGATAATGGCAGAAAGGTACTATGTGACTCTAAGTTACTATTCAGCCAATTGGGTTACTATAAGTCTGTAGAGAAAATCTCTCCATAGGTTTGTGTGATGTGAGAGATTCCGCTTCCACAGAAAGAATAGTGAAACAAAAGGAAAATTATTTCATAGGATCATAGATCTAGAATTAAAAGAAACTTCCGAGAATACCTAGTAAAATCTCATTTTTCAGAAAAACAAAACAAAATAAAAATGAGGGTCCACTCAGGTTAAATGACCTTCCAAGGTCATCAGATGGCAAGTGCTAGAAAGATTTTTGAACCCTGGTCCTCTTGCTCTAGAACTGGTACTCTTTTTATTATTCCATATTTATTTAGTAGTTCCCTAGGTTTTGCTGCTTTGCCCTAGTAGACCAGAAAGGGAGAATCAAGCTGAAAATTCCCATTTGTGAAATGTAAATTGATGTCTTTTATCAAGCAGACTTTGTGCATGATAGTTAATCTATTTTATTCTTAAACTTGTTCTATTTATAACCCTCCCCTTGATTGCCTATAAAGCACACATTAATATCCCATCTTCACTGTTCATATTGTTTTGGAAAGGTAGACAAAGCAAGACAAAAGTCAATACAAGGTTGATTACTAGGCCTCCCTAATCATACATGTCTTTCCCTTTCTTCATCACTTTTATTGGCAAAGGGAAATGGTATATGAAGTTTTCTCCTCAGAAATCATTTCTTAGTAACCAGCACACATCAAATATTTTGTAAGCAAAGCAAGTAAACTCAGTGTAAGATATAAACTGAAGTCTTTTGCTTAAAACTCCCCCACCAACTAATATATCAAATGGAAGAGCATTTGTTAAGCCCCTACCACAGGGCCTGACATCTAGTGATGTTTAATAAATACTTGTTTGCTTCCCATCCCTCTCCCCTTGACTTGCTCAGAGTCCATGATATTAGGAAGTTTGAATTAAAACCAATCTAAAATATGATTTTATAAAACAAGATCATTAGTTTCATGGAGTTTGATAAATGGAACAGTATAATTTGTTTTTAGGATGCCTTGTCCTTGATGACCTGTTAGTCCAGTAATCTGTTTTCTCCTTGTTGTTCATAATAACCTTTCTACTCATTAGCTGAAGAATTGAAATTATCAGTAAATTAATCCAGGTGTGTGTGTGTGTGTGTGTGAGAGAGAGAGAGAGAGAGAGAGAGAGGAGAGGATGAGAGAGAGAGATAGAGAGAGAGAGAGAGAGAGAGAGAGAGAGAGAGAGAGAGAAGAGAGAGAGAGAGAGAGAGAGAGAGGAGAGAGAGAGAGAGAGAGAGAGAGAGAGAGAGAGAGAGAGAGAGAGGAGAGAGAGGAGAGAGAGAGAGAGAGAGAGAGAGAGAGAGGAGAGAGAGAGAGAGAGAGAGAGAGAGAGGAGAGTAGAGGGAGAGGGAGAGGGAGAGGGAGAGAGAGAGAGAGAGAGAGGGAAAGAGAGAAGGGTGGGGGGAAGAGAAAGGAGAGAGAGAATCAGAGGGTGGAAATATCATCCTCATTATGGTCCTCAGAAACCACTATTTCTGCCCCTTTTATGGATGGCACTGTTCTTATTAGTCTCTTAGTATGATCTATGTAGATTTATTAAACATAATCTCTTCTCAGCTCCCATGAGTTTCCACCAGGAAAACTTCCTTCTTCCCTCTATGTCATATTTCAATTGAGTCACACCAGTGTGGATTAATGGTATGCTTTATTAATAACATAGAAACAAAGATGAATGAGATCAAGCATCATAAAATATGATAGGAACTAAGAGTTTGCAGTTCCCCTGAGAGTTGCACTAGCCCCCAAATTCCAGACACAACAATTTGATTGCTTCAGTTCAGAGCTCTTCTTCCTCCTGTTTCTAGGAAGAAGGAACCTTCCTCACTTGTGAGGTTCTGAATGTTTGGGGACCATAGATCCTCCACCTCTCCTGATTCTGCTGTTTTCAGGTCATGGCTTTCTATATCACCAAGTCAAGAGGATGTGGGTCCCACAAACATCAGGACTCACCCCACTCTCTCAGATCTACCCAGCAGCCAGGGCCCAGTTTCCTCTCTTTCAGAGAAGACATCTGATTGCATCCTGCATCATTTCTTCCTTGGGACTAATCCACCTCTCCACTATCTCCTCTCAGCAGCGCTGCCATTCCCCAGTGCCTCCCCAGGAGATAGGGCTCTTTTCTGAACTTTTTAAGAAACCTTATAATGAGACATGGAAATGATGCTCATGAGCTTGGAGCATAGATACAACTCCTGTACCTAGATTGCTTCCATGATGCTTACGAACATGGACAGATTTTTTTTAAACAAAATAAATTTAAACCATTAACTCTTCCATCCTAGAATCAAGAATATTGTTGGAAGGTTCTCTGTGGTCATCTACACACACACAAAAAAAAAACAACCTCTGATAAGTTGTCCCCCAACCTCTGTTTAAAAAGCTCTTAAAGAAGGTGAACTCATCACTTCCATACTTTCTCAGTGCCCTTAACAGCTCTCCAAGATCATAAATTATAGACAACTTTTCTGATATGCATTGTGAAGGGGGTTTCCCCTACGCTAACCTATTACAGTTCCTAGTATAGCATTTTATACTCAGCATCTTGAAATGTTAAATTGAATTCAAACAGTTGTTAAGGGGCTATAATGTGCAAGAGAGATAATATAGGATAAAGGGAAGGAAAGGCCTTACTCAGGCAAAAAGATCTGGGTTTGAGAGAAATGATTTTTTTCTCCATTTTATTAATAACTAATTATCGAATCAGGATCAAGGTTTTTCCCCTTTTCTGCTTCTTCATCCAGAAGCCAACCAGTGTGGGAAATCTTGTAAAAGATTTACTGAAACTAAATTTTAATCAGACAGTAAGAGAAATTCTAAGTTTAGGGCAATGGGAGAATTCTAGATCATTGTGTTATTCAGATGTGAGAAAATATGGGTTCTCCTTTTTAATCAGATAGCTGATATGGAAATTGATACCTCTTTGAGCAAGACTTGAGTGATCCCCTCTCAAGACTCGCTTTGGAATATAACCTACTCAAACAAGAGAGCATGGCACACAGCAACAACAAGATTACATGATGGTCAACTGGGATGGACTTGCTCTTTTTTTTTTTAACAATGAGGTGATTCAAGATAATCACAATAGATTTATGATGGAAAGTGCCATCTGCATCCAGAGAGGGGGACTGTGGGGGACTGAATGCAGATCACAACATAGTATTTTTATTTCTTTTTTATTGTTTGCTTGCTTGCTTTCCCCCATCATTTCCCTCTTTTATTCTATTTTTTTCTTGTGCAGCTTGATACATGTAGAAGTATGTTTAGAATACTTGCACATATTTCATTCTCTACTGGATGACTTACTCTCTGGGGTGGGGGGAAAGGAGAGGAGGGAGGGAGAAAAATTTGGAACAAGGTTTTGCAAGGGTGAAAACTATATTTGGTGTATTTTGAAAAATAAAAAGCTATTAGTATTAAAAAGGGAATATAACCTACTCATTATAATTATAATACTCTCATTATAATACTCATTCTCTCATTAATTGTTAACCATCAGAGTTGATTGCTACTTGTCCTTCCAAGGGACATAGGAATTATGAGCTCCTCACTTTGAGGGTCTTTGGCATTCGAGAATGTTACTGACCTATTTTATTAAAATACTAGCATTATTAATAAAATGACTAATTACCCAGCACCTGTGTCTCTAGAACTCTTCACATGCCACAGGTTCAAATCCCCCTTCTGAGTGGGCAAGTTTCTTAATTTCTCAGTGCCCTTAATATCTCTCCAAGGCCCATAAATTACAGATGAGTTTCTGATATGCATTATGAAGGGGGTTCCACATTGGGAGTTTTCATAAAAATTCAATTATAATTCTGTAAGAGGCATTGGAGAAAAAAAAAAGATTCCTTTCTTGAGACGGTTGTAGTGAATAGTTGTAACAGAACTTTGACCAGGAAGAAGTACCAAAGTGCATAACTTCTCCATTTTGTTTTAGTTGCAGAGGGCATCATTCCTGCCTTTCAGTGATATAGTTCTCCTCCCTCCTTCCTCCTCCCTTTGCACTATCTGATAAGGACCAGCAGGAAGAGCACTTTGTCCTGCTTTACTGGATCTACTCAAATTTCTCTCACCTCTTATTCTATCTCAAACCATTCCTGAAGATCACACATTAAATAGAGGAAAAAAGTCAGGGC
>NC_133620.1:436631689-436789189 GCF_048593235.1 Sminthopsis crassicaudata
TTAATGTTCTGGATAATCTTCGTGCTTCAAATCTCTTTCTCCTCCCATTCATCCATAAGTCATTTGCCAAAGTACAAGTCAGCCCAAAACTCAGAGTAAACTCTAGTGTTCAGAAAGAATATTTTCTTTGTCATCTAGAGCCCTTTACGGACTTGCCTTTTCCTATATTTCTTATGTTACACTTTACAATCCATACTTGACTCTCTATGTAGGATATTCTCAAAGTTTTAGTATACTTAAAAGTTATTAAAGCTTTTAACTATTAAAACTGCATTAAGACTTTTGGAACAACTTTTATTTATATATGTTTTTGTTTACATTTTGTCTAGGTTTAAAGTAGATTCATTGTTTGTTCTTTTCTCCTGTAACTCATTCTTTTAAGCATTTAAATGGTATCCCATCTGCATATTACACATTAGTATTATTGTATCTTTAAGTATAATATGATTTCCATTTTATGTCATTAACCAGGTCTGTTTTTGCTTTTTCTTATTAGAGATAATGGTTGCTACAACTGATTAAAATTTTTTCAGCCCAAGCATAATAGATTTTTTTCCAGCTTTTTATTTTTATTTTATTTTATTTTTATTTTAAATCTTTTTTCCTCAACTGAGTTTTGTGGTTTAAACAAAAGTGTTGCATTCTATTTTCTGATTTGTTCTGATATCCTCTTCCTTTTTATGGATATGTTTATCCATTCAGGTTCATCTCAATGATTGTCAATTTGATATTTCTGGCTAATTTCTTCTACCTTTTCCTCCTTTATTTTCTCTTTTTTGAAGCATAAAAAAAGTTAATGGTTGCATGGAGCTGTGAAAGATGAGGGACTTGCTAAGGGTCCCACAGCCAGGGTATGTGCCAGAGGCTGTTTTTCTATTGGGCCACAGTGCTTCTAGAAGAGAATGAGTGTTGTTTACTTCAGGCCTATGATGATGTCCTGGGACAGGGCAGAGCACCCCAGAACCATTTAGATAAAACTAAATAGCTGCTGAATACCAGGCCCATTGTAGACACTTCTGGGAGAATCACATAGCATATTAGGAGAGACAACTCTCTAAGAGACTCAGAAATTACAGAGAAAGTGCCAACCTATATTAGTATAGAGAATTTCCTCACATGATCCTACTAAAATTGGAGATATTTAGAAAATAGTGTTTAATTTTTTTTTTGGTGATTCATCATCTTACAGTGGCCTAGGTATGTTCTTTTTGAAACTTCCTTTTTTTGCACATTAAAGTCTCTTTGAATTTTATAGAGTTAAGAAGAACTTAAGTGATCATCTAGTTTAAGCACCCCTTTAATATACAATACCCAATTTGGCACATGGCCATTGAGCATATTTTTAATTATTTTCATCGATGGGGAGGTATTATTGAGTATAGGAAGGGTAACATTTTGGAGCTAAAATGTTTTCATCTCAGAAAATGGCTTAAAAGTAATTGTAGCTAATCAAACATTCTTTATTAATGGTATTCAAATTTACTAATCTGAACATTGGTTAAGAAAAATGTTTTTTTGTCTTACTATCAGTTATTTTTTATACCTCTTGTCTTTAGTCACAAAGAAGTAACCTTACAAGTTAATGAGACCATTTTATAGCTAGTATACAGACAGTAGATTAAAAATATTCAGCAGAAAGACTTTTGTTGGGTGAAGGGAGTAAGGCTGTTGGAGGTAAAATGACTTGTACACGTCTCACAGCTAGTTGTGTCAAGTGTTGAGGTTGGATTTGAACTCAGATCTTCCTAACTCTAGTGCTCTGCTTACGGGAGCACAAAGCTGCCCTTTAGAAAGACTTTGAAAATCAGAAGTGGATAATGTTGAATAATTGTGTGGCCTCCCTAAGTGACCAGTTTGAAGATAATTGCCCTTCTTTGGATATATATATATATGGATGAGTATGTTTGAATAAGTCCCATTTCTCTGTAGCAGGGTTCTTAATTTTTTTTTTTTTCTTTTTTTTTTTTTTTTTTTTTTTTCCTTTTTGGATGATAGATTCAATTAACAGTCTGGTAAAAGGTGTAAATGGACCCTTCTCAGAATATTTTTTAATTCATTAAAAAAAATACACAGGATCCCAGAGGAAGAAACCAATTATAATGAAATAGTTATAAAAATGTACTTAAAAAAAAAAAAGTTTATAGACCCTTATGTTAGTCAGTAAAATTTATTAAGGATCTAATATGGAATCCAACTTCACCAGGAATGTAATTGAAATTTGTATTTTCTGTAGCGAAATAGTAGAAAATAATACTCTTTTAATGTCTGTTGAAAGATGAAGTGAATATTAATTTTTAAATAAAATAAGCAAAAGAGATGAGTGTGAAAAAGAATATAGAAAAAGAATACTGCTGATCAGGGTCGTCTCTCATGTTCTGTATCCTTGAACTGTTCTGGAATTAGAGGGATTCTGTAATACATTTACTTCAAGAGGGTTTAGCTTCTCAGGTAGTCTTCATCTGATCTAAGTCTGTTTCCTGAGCAGTCCATTCCATAGTCGGACAATTCTGATTAATAGGAATCTTCCTTATAAATTTACATTGAGGATTTTTCTTATATTACACTACTTATATGGAAATATATTTTATATAATTGCATGTGTATAACATTAAATTGCCTGCCTTCACATTGAGTAGGGAGGGGAAGAAAGGAATGAATTTGGAATTTAAAATTTTTAAGAAATGTATATTGAAGTTGTTTTTACATGTGATTGAGAAAAGAAAACATTAAATTTAAACTGAAAATAATTTTATCCTTCTGCTTTTTTATCCTATTGGTTTTTATTTGTTATTTGAGACTAACAATAAATTTTTTTTAAAGTCTCATATAATTTCTCATATAGTTGGAGATAATTCTCATTGTTCCCTCCCACCACCAGGTCTCTTCTTCAGAAAAAAACATTTTCAGTTTCTTCAACTGTTCTACATATGGAAGAGTCTAAAAGTTCCTTCATTGCCCTAATCATGGCCATCTGAATGTATTGGAGCTTGTTGGGTACTAGGCCTAAAATGTTATATCCAGAATTGATAGTTCTGATACTCCACAGTCCTGATATCTTTGGACCTGAGCATAGCACAGTGGCACTAGCACCCCCTTTTGTTTTGTGTAGGCGCAGCGCCTCAGCTAATGCATTGGAGGATGGCATTAACTTTGTAACTGCCAAGCAGCACTGGTCTGTCTGTTCTGCTGTCTTGCTTGTCTGATTGTAGCCCCTGATTGCTGCTGACAACTGCTTCTCTTTGCTCAGGAAAGTAAAGACTTTTAAAAAATGGCCTCCTAGGAGCTGTCATTCCTCTGGGGTAGTTACCACATTTTCACTAGTTTTATTAATCCCCAAAGTCCTTCCCATTCCTCTTTTTATCAAGTTACAGTCAGTCAGTAGCACAGTTTACATCTACTGATCCAGGGCCCTCTCTTTGTTTATAGCAAAGTACTATTTATACATGGAGTAGAGAATCTGTGAAAACTTTTACTGAAAGGGGAGAATAATTTGGCTGACAATTCTGTGACTTTTTAGTTGGATAGGAAATTTAAAACTCCAGGAAATCTCTAACTTCACTTGAGTCCTGCTACATGCATCTGCATCCACTTAGTCCAACTTTAACCATTTCTTACCAGCCATAGTAACATTTCTAGCATGGGGTAGGCTGGTGCTAACTGTGTGTTTATATTATCAGCTCTGCTGTCTGTGAGGAAGAGTTAGGGATATGCTGTATCTGTTTAATCAAAATTAGTTTTGGTATTAAAAAATGATGTTAAATTAGGGAGACCTCTGCGGTTTTGCTTCTCATCCATAGTCTCCCAGTTCATTTTAAATGATATTAATCATTGGTTGTTTGCATGTTGCCTCCCCTATTAAAAGGTGAACTTACTGAGACCTGGAGTCTCAATGTTTTTATGTTTTTTTTGTATTCTCAGCATTTAGCACATTGTAAGGACTTAATATAAGTTAGTTGAATGAATGACAATTGTTAAATATTGAAGCAGAAATGTATTTTGAAAATATAACAATTGTTAATAGTACATTTAGTGACATTTTTCTTTGTTAATATTCAGTTGCTCATTAGATTTTTTTTTTTTTTAAATAAGTGGATTTTTTGAGGCATTAGGTAGGTTTTAGCTGGTAGAAAAAGGTCAGAGAAACATTAAGCATTCATTTAAACTTGGAGTGCCACCTACTGTTATGGCCACTGTAAAAGATTATTGGTTTACTTCTGATTATTTGATGTGGCTTATTAAATTTAATTGGCTTTTTAACAATTGAATCACTTTTCCACTGATTTAATCAGTTATTTGCTAAGTAATAAGCATTTACAGAGTGCTAGGCATTATGCTAGACTTAAAAGTGAAAATCTCAGGGAGCTTGCAGTCTAGTGAGTTGAGACATAATGTCCATATAAACATACATACAAAGTAGTAGATTTAAGATAATGTTTGAGAGAAAGTACTGGTAGCTGGGGAAGGGCCAGGAAAAGCTTCATTTGTAAGATGACACATTTTCATATGCGCTTTAACTTTTCATTTGACTTTTCATTTGGCTTTGACTCCAAGTCCATCTACTATTATGGCTTGTAAGAAAACCTTGATGTTATGTAGTAATTTGTTTATCATTAAATGTAATGGGAGAAAGTAACTTCTATTATAAGAACTTTACCTGAGTTATAATTTTCAGTGACACTGCCTTTTTATATCAGATTTTATTAAAGTGAAGCAGCACTTTTGTGTTAGTTGCCTAACCAAGGCATTTTGGACACAAGAGTTCAATCTTAATTTTTATACTATTTTCCCTTTTTTAAAAAAAATAAACTTTAATGAAAAGAATACTTAGTTTGAAATTCTATTTTCTTAACTCTAGGAAGTTCAAAAATGGGTGCTACTATAGTTGATGCTTTGGATACTCTTTATATCATGGGACTTCATGAAGAATTCAAAGAAGGACAAGAGTGGATTGACCACAATCTTGATTTTAGTGTGGTGAGTATAAAATAATGATTACTGATCTTTTAAAGCAACATTGAAAAACCCCACAGAATTATGTTTCATATAGTTTTACATAACATTATAGGAACTTAATGTGACAAGAGTGGAGGGACACTAGTCCCATAGCCAGAAAACCTGAATTTAAGCTTCGATCCTGACATTCAGTATGCATAGGGCCTTGTGATACTTGCTTAGTTTTACTGAGCCTTAATTTTCTCATTTGTGAAATGAGAGTAATGTTTGTTCTACCTATCTCACAGGATTGTTAAGAGAAAATATTTTTGTAAATTATCAAGTTTTTCATATGTATGAGTTATTATGTCAACTGCTAATGAATACTAGAAATAAGCCTTTTTTCCCTTCTATTAAAATTTAACCTTGATTCCGAAATGTTATTTATTTAATTTTTTAAAAAGTATATTTTTAATTCATATGCTCTTTCTGTCTTTTTTCTAATAAGTCTTACTACTCTTATTACCTATTTATTTTTAGCTTGAACTACTGAACTAATTTTTGAATGTTTTTGTGTGTAAATAGAGCAAACCCTTTTTTTCTCTTGTGAAAATGAAGGCCATTTTTACAGTATGATATACGCTATTAACTATTAGTCTTCCCAGTAATTGTAATAAAAAAAAGAAAGGCATAGTTGTGTGAGAGTGTTGTAGGAGCTAACTTAGCCCATTTATTTATTTATTTATTTTTTCATTCATTCATCTATCTATCTAGTCAATAAATGGGGATGTATGTTGGTCAGTTGGGTGTGAAAAAGGAGTGTTAACCAAAGCAAGAAAAGCTATGTATTTTTCCAATGAGTTGATGTGACTGTGGCTAGCCAGATATATCAAAGGCATTTCTGGAAGTTGAGGAGCAGAATAAGTGAGAATCCTCCCAGCCTTTCTTTAATGAATTATCCCTTTTTCCACTCTACTAACTGATAAAATTTAAATAATAATTATACTATTTTTTTTTTTTTTAATTTAACTCTTGCCACATGAGTTCAGCTCTTACAACTTAATAGAAATGGTTTACTTGAAAGTTACCAAGGTCCTCTAGCTTGCAAAATCAGTTGTCCTTTTTCAGTGAGCATCTTTCTTCATATCTCTGAAATATTTGACATTAAGACCCAACCCCTTTTTCTTAATAATGTTTTTTTTTTTGAGATTGTTTGAATCTTTATTCTTTTTTTTTTTTTTTTTTTTTTTTAATTTTATAGCTTTTTATTTGCAAGATATATGCATGGGTAATTTTTCAGCACTGACAATTGCAAAACCTTTTGTTCCAATTTTTCCCCTCTTTCCCCCCCAATACCATCCCCAGATGGCAGGTAGACCAATACATGTTAAATATGTTGTTAAAAACAGTATATGTATACATATCCATAGATTATTTTGCTGCACAAGAAGAATTGGACTTTGAAATAGTGTACAATTAACTTGTGAAGGAAATAAAAAATGCAGGTGGACAAAAATAGAGGGATTAGGAATTCTATGTAGTGGTTCACACTCATTTTCTAGAGTTCTTTTGCTGGGTGTAGTTGGTTCAATTAATTACTGCTCTATTGGAACTGATTTGGTTCATCTCATTGTTGAAAATGGCTGCATCCATCAGAATTGATCATCATATAGTATTGTTGTTGAAGTGTATAATGGTCTCCTGGTCCTTAGCACCAGTCATGTAGGTCACTCCAGGCCTTTCTGAAATCATCCTGTTGGTCATTTCTTACAGAACAATAATAATCCATAATATTCATATACCACAATTTATTCAGCCATTCTCCAACTGATGGACATCCACTCAGTTTCCAGTTTCTGGCCAATATAAAGAGGGCTACCACAAACATTCTTATACATACAGGTCCCTTTCCCTTCTTTAAGATTTCTTTGGGATATAAGCCCAGTAGTAACACTGCTGGTTATGCACACTTTGATAACTTTTTGAGCATAGTTCCAAATTGCTCTCCAGAATGGCTGGATGTATTCACAATTCCACTAACAATGTATCAGTGTCCCAGTTTTCTCACATCCCCTCCAACATTCCGCATTATCTTTCCCTGTCATTCTAGCCAATTTGACAGGTGTGTAGTGGTATCTCAGAGTTGTCTTAATTTGTATTTCTCTGATTAATAATGACTTGGAGCATCTTTTCATATGGCTAGAAATGGTTTCAATTTCTTCATCTGAGAATTGCCTGTTCATATCCTTTGACTACTTGTCAATTGGAGAATGGCTTGATTTCTTATAAATTAAAGTAAATTCTCTATATCTTTGGGAATGAGGCCCTTATCAGAACCTTTGAATATAAAAATGTTTTCCCAGTTTATTGCTTCCCTTATAATCTTGTCTGCATTAGTTTTGTTTGTACAAAAACTTTTCAACTTGATATAATCAAAATTTTCTATTTTGTGATCAGTAATGATCTCTAGTTCTTCTTTGGTCATAAATTCCTTCCTCCTCCACAGGTCTGAAAGGCAAACTAACCTATGTTCCTCTAATTTATTTATAATCTCATTCTTTATGCCTAGGTCATGAACCCATTTTGACCTTATCTTGGTGTATGGTGTTAACTGTGGGTCAATGCCTAGTTTCTGCCATACTAATTTCTAATTTTCCCAGTAGTTTTTGTCAAATAGTGAATTCTTGTCCCAAAAGCTGGGGTCTTTGGGTTTGTCAAACACTAGATTGCTATAGTTATTGACTATTTTGTCCTGTGAACCTAACCCATTCCATTGATCAACTAGTCTATTTCTTAGCCAATACCAAATGGTTTTGTTTACTGCTGCTTTATAAAATAGTTTTAGATCAAATACTGTTAGGCCACCTTCATTTTTTTTTTTTTTTTTTTTTTTTTCCATTAGTTCCCTTGAAATTCTTGACCTTTTGTTCTTCCATATGAACTTTGTTGTTATTTTTTCTAGGTCATTAGTTTTTTGGGAATCTGATTGGTATAACACTAAATAAATAGATTAGTTTAGATAGTATTGTCATTTTTATTATATTTGCTCACCCTATCCAAGAGCATTTAATATTTTTCCAGTTGGTTAGATCTGACTTTATTTGTAGTTTTGCTCATATAGTTCCTGACTTTCCCTTGGCAGATAGATTCCCAAATATTTTATACTATTGGTAGTTACTTTAAGTGGTATTTCTCTTTGTAACTCTAACTGTTGGATTTTATTAGTGATATATGAGAATGCTGATGACTTATGTGGGTTTATTTTGTATCCTGCAACTTTGCTAAAGGTGTGAACTATTTCTAATAGCTTTTTAGTAGAATCTCTGGAGTTCTCTTAAGTATACCTTTATATCATCAGCAAAAAGTGATAATTTGGTTTCCTCATTATCTACCCTAATTCCTTTAATATCTTTCTCAACTCTTATTGCCTAAGCTAGTGTTTGTAATACAATATTGAATAGTAATGGTGATAGTGGGCAACCTTGTTTCACTCCGATATTATTGGGAATGTTTCTAGTTTATCCCAATTACATATGATGCTTACTGATGGTTTTAAATAGATGCTACTGATTATTTTAAAGAAAAGTCCATTTATTCCTATACTTTTTATTAAGAATGAATGTTAGATTTTATCAAATGCTTTTTCTGAATTTGGTTATTGATATGATCAATTATACTAACAGTTTTCCTATATTGAACCAGTCCTGTATTTCTGGTATAAATCCTACTTGGTCATAGTGTATTATCCTGGGAATGATTTTCTGTAGTCTTTTTGCTAATATTTTATTTAAGATTTTTGCATCAACAATCATTAGATAGATTGGTCTCTAATTTTCTTTCTCAGTTTTCAACCTACTTGGTTTAGGTATCAGTACCATATCTGTGTCATAAAAGGAATTTGGTAGAACTCCTTTATTCCATGTTTTTTCAAATAGTTTATGTAGCATTGGGGTTAATTGCTCTTTAAATATTTGGTAGAATTCACATGTAAATTCATCTGGTCCTGGGGATTTTTTCTTAGGGAATTGATTCTGTTAATCTGGGAAGGCTATATTTTTGGAGGTAGTCATCCATTTCACTTAGGTTATCAAATTTATTGTGTAGCCAAACAAAGTCTTAATGAAGTTTTAAGCTATTAAAGTTCTACAATGAAAGAATAAACTTTATAAAGCAGTTGAAGAATATTAATAGTTCTTGTGATTGGGTAGCTAACATTTGCAAATACTTTAAGATTTGCAAAGTGCTTTATATGTGTCATCTCTTTTGATCCTCAATATGAAATTTGCAAAGTGGGTCCTATTATTTTCTCCATTTTATAGAAAAAAACTGAGGCAGAAAGTTGTGACATAATCACATGAGAAAGACCTGAAGTTGATCCTGAGTCTAATATTTTGTGCTCCATAGCTCCAGCTGCCTCTAATAAAAACCTTTATATAATATGGTGGCCTCCCAAAATGAATATTCTGTTATTTGGTCAAAGCATGTGGTTTCATTAATGTAGATAACCTCTGGATAAAGAAATTTTTTTGTATTCATTCAGGCAGTCAGCTTTTCTATGGATTAGAGTATCTAAAAGTTAGTTATTTACTCAGTACTTTTTGAATTATTGATCAGCTCTCCATTCACCCTTCTGAATCTTAGGTAAGGTTATATTAAAAGAAATAGTCTTATGCAGAAGTTCTTAACATTTTTTGTGTCATTGGACCCTTTGGCAGTGTAGTAAAGCCTGTGAACCACTTCACAAAACAGTGCTTTTTAAATACATAAAATAAAATACATAGGATTACAAAGGATAGCAATTATTTTGAAATAGAATTACCAAAACATATTTATTTTAAAGTTTATAGACCTTAGGCTAAGAACTCCTGCTTCAAAACAAGACTTGGTTATAATCTGATGTGATCAGATCATGTCTTAGAGTATTTCCAGAGTATATCCAGTATATCCAGAGTATTTTTAGGATGGATGTTGACAAACTGTAACACATTCAAAGGAGGATGACTAGAGAATGGTTGAGAGAGTGAAATCCCAAAGAGCTACAGTTAATAAAACTAGAATGACTATTATAGTCCAGCAGGGAGAATTGGTTGGTTGCTTGCGACAGTTATTGATTTCAAATATTTTGAAAGATTTTCTTCGTTTTATTATGCTTGGGTACATGGCTCAAAGGTTAGATGTTATAGATACTTTTAAAATTTGAATCACACAACTTACCAAGCATTTTTATATTAGTGTCCAATGCTCTGTGGTCATGGAAAAATTAACATTTATGAGATTGGTGATAAACAAAAACAAAAAAAGGATTGTAATTGGAGAAGAGAAAAGGAGAGATAAAATGGCATAATTTACAATACATGAGGAGGCACAATCAGTAGAGGGAAAGAAGGGAAAGGAATGAACATTGTTTGAATCTTAATATCATTGAATTTGTCTTAAAGAGGGAATAATAACACCCACATCTCCTTGGGTATAGAAATATCCCATACCAAGATAAGATTGAAATGGATTCATGATTTATACATAAAGGGTGATACTATAAGCAAACTAGGAGACCAAGGGATAGTTTTTGAGTCTAATCTTTGGAGAAGGGAGGAATTTATGACCAAACCAAAAACTAGAGAATATTATGAATTGCAAAATTAATAATTTTGATTACATTAAATTTAAAAGGTTTGCACACACCAAATCAATGTAGCCAATATTTGAAGGGAAACTGAAAGATGGTAAATAATTTTTATAGCCATTGTTTCTGAAAAAGATCCCATTTCTAAAATATATAGAAAACAGAGTTAAATTTATAAGAATACAAATCATTCCTTAGTTGTGATAATCATAAAAGTATATGAATAATTTTCAAATGAAGGAATTAAAGCCATCTATAGTGATCTGAAAAAATGCTAGGAATCATTTTTGATTGAAATGCAAATTAAAACAACTCTGAGGTACCACCTCATACCTATTAGATTGGCTAAGATGATAGGAAAGATGATAAATGTTGAGAGGATGAAGAAAAACTGGAACACCAGTGTTGGTGGTAGTGTTGTGAACTGTTCTAGCCATTTTGTAGAGCAGTTTGGAACAATGCTCAAAGGGCTATCAAACTGTGCATCCCTTTTGATCCAGCACTGCCACTATTGAGTTTGTGTCCCCAAAGATCATAAAAGAAGGAAAAGAGCCCATTTATGGAAAAATGTTTATAACCGTTTTTTTTTTTTTTTTTTTTTTTTTTTTTTTTTGTGGTTGTGAGGAAGTGAAAATTGAGGGAATGCCCATAGCTTGGACTTGGCTGAATAAATTACGATATATGAATGTAATGGAATGATAATTGTTCTATCAGAAATGGTGAGTAAGTTGATTTTAGAGAAATCTGCAAAGACTTATATGAGCCAGTGCTAAGTGAAGTGAGCAGAACCAGGAAAGCATTGTATATAACAGTCGCAAGATTATGTGATTATCCATAGAATAAATTAATTGGGATAGAAATTAGAACTAGAGATATTGATTAGAAATATATTTAAGTAGTTCAAGTGTGAAGTCATGGGAGTGATCTAGGATGGTACCAATAGGAAGCAATAGAAGGGGAAGAACATTTATGAGATGTGATGAAGGAAACCTCAAGGTATTTGATAACTATTAAATATTGGTGATAAGGGAAAAAAGTCAAAAGATAGGATTTTGGCCTCTCTGCTAAATTGTATTCTTTAGTAATTCATCATAAATTCCATGAGGATAGACAATTATTTTATATTCCCAACAATGGTGATGACCAAGATGAATTTTATTTAGGAGATCATGAAAATTTCTGATAATATAAGGAGGATTTCCCTTCTCTGTTGGTTGTGGAAATGCCCTTGCCAATCAAGTAACCACTGAGATAATGAAGCAATAATACATAGCAAATGAATGCAAAAGGTTTTTTTTTTTTAAACAAATATAAAACTTTTATTGAGAAGATAAAAGGAAGGGAATGAACAACCTGCTAAGTTCTAGCCAAATATGCTTTTTGTTATGAGAATACTGTATCAGAGACAGTTAAGCACCACTTGAAAGTCAACTCCTTCCTTTTTCTTTTTTTTTTTTTTTAATTTTTTTTATTCATTTTTCCAAATTATCCCCTCCCTCCCTCCACTCCCTCCCCCCGATGGCAGGTAATCCCATACATTTTACATGTGTTACAATATAACCTAGATACAATATATGTGTGTAAATACCATTTTCTTGTTGCACATTAAGTATTGGATTCCGAAGGTGTAAGTAACCTGGGTACATAGACAGAAGTGCTAACAATTTACATTCGCTTCCCAGTGTTCCTTCTCTGGGTGTAGTTGTTTCTGTCCATCATTGATAAACTGGAAGTGAGTTGGATCTTCTTTATGTTGAAGATATCCACTTCCATCAGAATACATCTTCATACAGCATTGAAGTGTACAGCAATCTTCTGGTTCTGCTCATTTCACTCAGCATCAGTTGATGTAAGTCTCTCCAAGCCTCTCTGTATTCCTCCTGCTGGTCATTTCTTGCTGAACAATAATATTCCATAACCTTCATATACCACAATTTACCCAACCATTCTCCAATTGATGGACATCCATTCAACTTCCAGTTTCTAGCTACAACAAAAAGAGCTGCCACAAACATTTTGGCACATACGGGTCCCTTTCCACTCTTTAGTATTTCTTTGGGATATAAGCCCAATAGCAGCAATGCTGGATCAAAGGGTATGCACAGTTTGATAACTTTTTGGGCATAGTTCCAGATTGCTCTCCAGAATGGTTGGATTTTTTCACAACTCCACCAACAATGCATCAGTGTCCCAGTTTTCCCACATCCCCTCCAACATTCATCATTATTTGTTCCTGTCATCTTAGCCAATCTGACAGGTGTGTAGTGGTATCTCAGAGTTGTCTTAATTTGCATTTCTCTGATCAGTAGTGATTTGGAACACTCTTTCATATGAGTGGAAATAGTTTCAATTTCATCATCTGAGAATTGTCTGTTCATATCCCTTGACCATTTATCAATTGGAGAATGCAAAAGTTTTGAGGAGCTAATTTGAATATTTGAACATGAGAACTGATAGTTTTTCATCAATATAATCATTTAGACATTCAGAAAAACTTAATTGTTGATTCCAAAGCACAGTTAAAAGCTTTGGTTCTGTATTCCATTTTTTAATATTAAAATTTATTTTTTTCTTACAATTTTTAATAAAGCTTTCAAATGTTTGAGTAACTCTTATATTAAAATAATTAAACTTTTACAAAGTGCTTACAGATGTTATGGACCAGAATTTGAGACAAGGTAATGGTCATACCTTAAAGGAGTTCGATCATTGGTCCACACATTAGACTTCACACCACACATTAGATTCACACCTTTAAGAGAGCATACTTTTAAGGAGCTCTTTCCACAAGCCCAAGGATTACCCACAAGCCTATTCTCTGGGAGGATATAAAAAGCTAGGATTCAGAGTCAGGATTAAGTCAAGGGGAGAACTTCAAGTAAAAGCTTGAGGAGATTCAGAGAGCGAGGATTTCGGTGGGGAGATTCACAAGTCTAAAGGAAAAGCCTGCTTATGGACTTCTAGGAGATTCATAACACAGAAGCCCACAATCCCACTCTTGGAGGAGGAGTCTGATTCATTCCCATGTCAACCTAGTGCTGACTGGAGATATTGGGGAAGAGGAGAGGCTGGAGACACTCCGACGAGAGCTCTTGGGAACCAAGAAGAGAGATAGGCCTCTATTAAAGCTAGTTGGGCCACAGAAAAAGATTCAGGATTTTGAAGGACACAATAGAGCATCAGGACTTTAACTCCTGGCTGCATTTTGGGATTATTGAACTGAATTGAAACTAAGGCTGCTTCCAGAAGCTCTCCAAGAAACCTCCTCCCAGAGAACTATTACAATTTAGAGAAACAGAACATCATAATCATGTGGTACATTATGTTCAGCCATTCCCTAATTGATTTTTTTCCTTTAATTTCCAATTCTTTGACCCTAGAAAAGAACTGCTATAAATATTTTTGTTCATAGAGGCCCTTTTCCTTTTTGTTTTTACTTTTCTATTTGAGTACAGATCTAGTAGTAAAAGAATATGCATGCTTTTATATAGGCTTTTGAACATAGTTCCAAATTGCTCTATTGAATGGTTGAATCAGTTCACAATTCCACCAACAGTGTATTAATGTTTCATTTTTCCTACATCCCTTCCAACATTTCCCATTTTCCTTACCTCTGTTAGTCACACTCTATAGGTATGAGATACCTCAGTTTTAATTTGCATTTCTCCACTCTGTGGTGTGAGTTGTATCATTTTTTTCATATGGCTATAGATAGCTATGATTACTACTTTATCTGAAAACTTTATATCTTTTCATCATTTGTCAATTGGGGAATGGTTCTCTGTAGACCTTTATTAGAGGAACTTGCTTCACAATTTTTTTTTTTATTTTTATTTTTTACAGTTAGTTTTGGCTATTGGCTATTTTTTACAGTTACTATTGGCTATTTACCTCCATTCTTCTGCCCCCTCCCTCCACTTTATTCTGTTCTTTCTCTCCTTTCAACCTGTTCCTCCTCAAAAGTGTTTTGCTTCTGACTCTGCCTATCCCCAGTCTGCATTCCTTTATATCATTTCTATACCCATTTGAATGCATGTTATTCTCTCTTTGAGCCACTTCTGAGAAAAGTAAAGTTCTCCTCCTCAATTTCCTCTTCATTATAAAAACTTTTTCTTATCTCTTTTATGTTAAGATAATTCAGCTCATTTTGTATCTTCTTTTCCCTTTCTTCCAATACATTCTTCTCTCACCCTTTTTTATTTTTAAATATCACCCCTTTGCATTCAGTTCACACCTGGGATACCTCATCCCTTCCCTTTTCCCCTGCCCCCTCCTCTCATAATGACAAAGTTCTAATGAATTATAGGTAGAATTAAATAAACAGTTTAACCTTAAGTCCCCTGAAATTTTCCTTTTCTCTTGTCCTTTTTAATCCTTCTTTTCAGTCTTAATTTTGAAAGTCAAATTTTCTATTCATCTCTGGTCTTTCCATCAAGAATGCGTAAATGTCCTGGGTAGGTGATTTTTAGTTATAATCCTAACTCTCTATTGCCCTCCAAATATCATTCTAAACTCTCTGAATTTTTAATGAAGAAACTTCTATATCTTGTGTTGTCCTGGCTGTAACTCTTTGATATTTGAATTGTTTCTTTCTGGCTGTTTGCATATTTTCTCCTTCACTTGATAATTCTGGAATTTGGCTATAATATTCCTGGGAGTTAGCATTTTGGGATCTCTCTCAGGAAGTAATTTGTGAATTCTTTCAGTTTGTTTAACCCTCTGATTCTAGAATATAAGATAATTGCTTGAAAGATGTCTAGGGTTTCAGATAGTCCAGTAGTTTTAAAATTATCTCTCTTTGATCTGTTTGTCTTCTCTTTTTTCCATTCTTTTGGATTTACTTTATATTTTTCTTGGTTTCTCATAAAGTCATTGATTTCTATTTGCTCAGTTAGAATTTTTAAGTAATATTTTCTTAAGCAAGCTTTTATACCTCCTTTTCCATTTGTACAATTCTACTTTTTCCCTCATTGAATTTTTGTACCTTTTTTTTTTGTTTGTTTGTTTGTTTGTTTGTTTGATTGTTTTTTTGGCCCAATTCTACTTTTTAAGGAATTATGCTCTTCATTGGCTTTTTGTATCTCTTTTGGCATTTGGCCTGGTGTACCTTTTTCTTCAGGATTTTTTTTTTTGTGTGTGTGTTTGTGTGTCTTTTTGGTTTTTCATGATTTTCTTGCATCACCACTCTCATTTCTCTTCCAAAATTTTTGCTCTTCCATAGCCTGAGACTTTTTTTTTTTTTTTTTTTAAGCCTTTGGATGTAGGAGTTTTGACTTAGTTATCTTCTGAGTGTGTGCTTTGATCTGTCTTATCATCACAGTAACTTTCTGTGGTCAGAATTCTCCCCCTCCCCCCCATTTGCTTATTTTCCCAGAATGCATTTTTTGTTTTGTTTTTTTGTTTTACTCTGTTATATTTGGGCTCTCTTTCCAGAGTGGAGGGTACATTGTCTCAAACTTAAGGAGTTTTGTGCAGCAGTTTTCAGAGATCCTTCTAGGGATCTGTAAGTTTTCCATTGTTTTAAGGTGGTATGAGTGACTACAAATGATTGACCTTTTATTGCATTGTGACTGCGGGTTCTGGTGTGTCACCCCCAACTGTGAGCCAGATCTGAGGATGGGCTCAGTGCTAGTAAAGAGACTCCTCTTAATCTGGATGGCTTCAGCCCCTCACCGCCTGTGCCAAGAACTCTAGAAGCAGCTGTTGCTGCTGCTTATCCAGTGGCTCTCAAGGCCTGCTCCTGGTTCTCTGGGGTTGGGGCTGGGTCTGTGTTGGGCTGTGTTACACTCTCACTCCGGTGGGACAGACTTTTCATGCTTAGTTTCTTAAGTTGTTTGGTCTAGAAAATTATTCACCCTTTCCTTTTGTGGGTTTTGCTGCTCCAGGAATTGTTTTATGGTATTATTTAAAGATGTTCAAAGGATTTGGTATAGAGCTCAGATAAAATGGCTGCCTTTTCTCCACAAGAACATTTGCCTCTTTACAGATTTTACTATTACTTGTTCTTCCTCTTGAGGCATAAACAGAACAAATCCAATCTTTCTTTCACATATTCTCATCTGTTTATTTGATAACTGTTCTATCTGTGCCTTTATCCATTTCTTTGCTAAAAATAGGGCCAAGTAACACAAATTCCTGGGATATTGCACTGAAGATCTTGTACCCATTTGGTACTTTTAGCCATTGCTTTTTGGGGTCAACCATGTTATTAGCCACTTCTTGCAATTTATTATATAGCTATTTACACCATATCTATCTATATTCATTATGAGAATAATGTGGAATATTTTACCAAAAGCCTTGCTGAAATCTAGGTAAACTCTGGCTGCAGAACATCTCTGATCTAGTAATTTATAACTCATTCATAGAAAAAAATAAAATTAATTAGGGTTGACTTATTCTTTCTTGATGAAGTGTCATACTGGCTAAGTATAATTACATCTTCCTTCTAGATTGTTGCCAATCCTTTCTTTAATAAATTCTTCTAGAATGTTTCTGGGACTAGAAGTCAAGCTCATTTGCTAATAAAATTATTTTCTGTTTTCGGAAATCACGACATCGCCCATCTTCAATTTTATTCAGTTAAGTTGGTAAATGAGTTAGCTATGCATCCACGTTGATGGATTTTAGTCCATAGGAATCAGATCCAGTGTAGAATTTCCCCTTGTTGGATTCTCAAGTTGGATTCTCTACTTTTTGAAGTATGAAATCATCACTAAGGGAATCCAAAAAGTTCTTGCAGTTTTTTGACAGTTATATGCAGTTTGTGACAAAACTTCAAGCAGATATGTAGATATCCGAACTCTTTTGTCATTAATGTAATTATGTCTCTATGCTAGTTTTATGATCTTTTTCTCAAATACCTTTTGTACTTCCTTTTTTTTTGTCTGGATATTCTTTAGTATGTGCCAATGTTAAAATTATGCATACTTCTCCTTCCATTGACTTTCATTGTAATGCTCCTTGCTTTCTGTCTCTGGATTTCCTTATGGAAATATACATTCTTATTTCAAATTCCTATTAACTATTTTGCAGATGCAGCTAGGTAGCATAGTTGATAAGAGTACTGGAACTGAAGTCAAATGCAGCCTCAGACATGTTATCCGCATGACCCTGGGCATGTCATTTAATCATCTATAAAATGGAGTTAAAAATAGAACCCACTTTATGGAGTTGTTGTGAGGATCAAATGAGATAATATATATATTTTCCCAATAGTATTTTATTTTTCCAAATACATGCAAAGATAGTTTTCAACATTCATCTTTGCAAAATCTTGTGTTTCAATTTTTTTTCTTTCCTCCCCCCTTCCCCAAGATAGCAAGCAATTCAGTATAAAGTTAAACATGTAGAATTTTTCTAAACATATTTCTATATTCATCATGCTATTCAAGAAAAATCAGATCAAAGGAAAAATAGAAATGAGGGGGAAAAAAACTAAACCAACAATAACAACAAAGACTTGAAAATACTATGCTTTGATCCATATTCCTTCTCCAGAATTCTCTCTCTGGATGTAGATGGCTCTTTCCATCACAAATCTATTGGAACTGCTTTGAATCATCACATTGATTCAAGTTCATCATAGTTGCTCATCACATAATCTTGTTGTTACCGTGTACAATGATCTCCTGTTTCTGCTCACTTCTCTGAGCATCAGTTCATATAAGTCTCTCTAGGCCTTTCTGAAATCATTCTGCTCATCATTTCTTATAGAACAATAGTACTCCATTACATTCATATACCATAATTTATTCAGCCATTCACTTGTTGGGCAACTACTCTATTTCCAGTTCCTTCTTCCTACAAAAAGGACTGCTACAAACATTTTTGCACGTGTGGGTTTTTTTCCTTCTTTTATGATAAGATATTTGTTAAAAATAAATAAATAAACACAGTGCCTGACATAGAAATACTATATAAATGTTTGTTGTCACCACCACTATCATCAGTTGCTTTAAATAAATTATACCTATCCAGAACCATGGTTCATTCATAAGTTTCATCATACTAAAATTCTCTCGTGAGGCCAAAATTGGCTCTTTTGTGCCCCTTGTTTGTTGGTTAAATTTTGTGAATCATTGTGCAAAATGTTGAGGTCATGGGTTTCTTGTTTCCTACAAATTTTCACCTGTCTCCATTGTTTTCCTTCTTCCTTCATTTTAGCTACTTTCTATGCTGTTTAGATGGAGAAGGAAGTTTTCTTATTTCTTATACTTTTTCACTTAATGTTTTTAAAGTAGATTTGCATGACATCTAACATTCCTGCTAGCCTTCTTTTAAGTAGACTTTATCTCTGATTGGAGGTCTCTGTATTGTATACTACTGTTCTCTTATCACATACCATCTTCATTCTTCAACAGTAAAGAAAACCAAACTTGTCCCTATGATCTTCATTTTCTTACCCAAACTTGTGATCTTTGGAAGTGGCATTATCGTTTTTCTTCATGTGAACCACCAAAATTTATTTTGTTTGTTTTGGGTCTTGGGAAGGAATAATATTCTTTAATGCTTTATATTTATTAATTGTAGAGTAAAACCATAAAAGCAACAATTTTTACACTAATTTTTGTTGTGGCTGAGAATCATGTAAATTTTTACATCAGAGCAGGGTCCTGTTTGAAGATGCTACTCTGAAGAATGTCAGTAAGAATTTACTTACAAGTAAGTAAATATATAGAGTTCAGATTGAAAGTTAAGGTTGAAAAGACTTCACAGCTAAATACATTGTCAATATCTCAAAAGTAGTTCTTAAAAAACGTGTGTGAACTCTTTTATCTTCTTTTTTGTGAACCAAGTAATCTTAATTATTCCATGTTTGCTATCTTATTATATACCACAGCAAATGGGTGTTACTGTAGGAGCACATGGAGGGATTTTGGTAAAGAAAGCCATATATTGAAGTACAAAGTTCCAAATTAACTAATTCACTTATATACATCTTTTTACAGTAAGTTAGAGTAGACTTTCTACCATGATAGAACTGTATAGATTTGTGCAGATTCACCAGAAGGCATTTTTACTACACAGCTATATTCTTGTTTTAGAATTAGTGTTTAATATCTAAATTCATCTCATAGTCTTTTTTTTTTTTAGTGCCAATGTATTTACTCTGTTCTTAAGCCTAGGGTATTGAATGAAGATACCTTCATTGCTGACATGTTTTGAAATTTTGGAGATGGTGAGATTAATGCCCTTGGCCAGATTGGGTTCACAGTAATAGGTGTGAAAGCTCTTTTAGTACAGGGAGAATTGCTTCAGGAAAATGTAGGATGACTCCATGTTCTGCAAGTTCACCTTGCCTGAGCCAATGCCCTAGCAGGCCTTGATGAAATTGTTTAGCATCTCTAGCATCTTCTTGAGGATGGAGTCCTGGAAGAGAAACCCTAAGAGAAGGTAGGAAAAGTAAAGTTGGCCTAGGCTCAAGGGGAGGCTGGAGAGCTGGGCTCTCTGAAGCAAGGTCCTTGGTGGTACAAGGAAGTGGTCATAGTGGCTTGTAACCCAGAGAGTTTGTGATCAATCTTGGAATGTTCTGTCATGTCTTAGATACTTGCTCCAGGATGACAGAAAGAAAAGATGACTTGTACTTCAACTTTAATCACTTGGTAGGATTCTATTTCAGATCCATCATGGCTTCTTAGTCTGCCATCATTTTCCTTTTCTCTTAGTCTTAACATATACATGGGTACAGTCCTTCAGTCCTTTATCTGCCTTCTGATCTGTTTTTCCATTGTGTTCCATCCCACCACTGTCTTCATTTTTCTTGATTTTGCTTGTGTTGATATCTTTTTTCACTTAACCTTGCTTTGTCTTGCCAGCTACCTTCTCATTTTTTATTTTGAATCTTCTACTTAATGTCCTTATTTTTTTGACTTTCCCCAGTCCTTTTATATCCTATTTCTTTCCTTCTTAGAAGCTTGAAGTAAAAACTCTACAGTACTTGACATGGAGAATTATTTTTTCTTGAAATTTTCTTCTGGTTTTCTCCAAATTCAATCTTGGGTTTCTTTAATAGTTTAGACTACTCTAAGTCATAATTGCATTTCTTTCTCCTTATTTTATTCAAGTTCTCTTCTACTTTGCTCCTTTTCTCATGGAAGCCAGAAGAAGTTTTAACTAAAGTATGTTAGAAGCTACATTGTCCTCCATGTTCCATGAATCAAGTTTTCTACCCACATTACAGTCTGACAGTGTTCGCTGCATTATAGTCAAGGAGACATGGGTACAGTGTTCCCTTTGATTTTTTTTCATGTGTGTAACTATGTAGCACATCAAAAATATCTTATCAGTAGCTTTTGTGTTTCTCATAAAAATTGATAGAATTCCAGAAACGAAGTAGAGTGCCAAAGCCTGGTGGTAGAAACAGTTATATGTGGATTGTTTTGCCTTTTTCTATCATGAGGTTAAATGAAAGTTGATTTTATCATTTTTTCTTTGGGTGTTTTCAAGGGTGATGGATACATTATTCAGACATATTGTATGCCCTTGGCAGAAGTTTTTCAGTATTGTTGCTTTCCCAAAGGAATAACTTTCTCAGTTTTTTTATTGATTAGAATTTTTTTTTTTTCTTTACAGAATTCAGAGGTGTCGGTATTTGAGGTCAATATTCGTTTCATTGGAGGACTTCTTGCAGCATACTACCTTTCAGGACAAGAGGTAAAAGACATTAAATAGTATCATTTTGCCACTTAGCAAACAAAGTAATTTCTCGGGTTCTGGGGGGGAAAAAGCAGTTTTTAATGTATTAGGTAGATTGCCCAGTTAGAATAATTTATAAAGGACTTAGATATTTGAAGAAGAATTGTTCTTAAGATAGTCCATAGAATAGAAAAATATGATAGCGATTTTTTTTTTTTTTTTTCTTTTTTGGATCTTCACAAGAAGCAGATAAGTTCCTAAAAAGATTGAGTGTTGTATTTCAATCTTTGTTACAATATAATACAATTTGGAAAAAAGTTTGCTCTCTGTGACTGTGATTCAAAAGTCCTCTCATCTTTCTTCTGAGCTTCACTCATAGATCACAAACTACTGGGGCAAGACATCTTCACCTGTGTGTCCCAAAGATATCTCAAACTTACTTTGTTCAAAGCATAACTCATTATGTTTTCCCCTAATACTCCCCTTTCTCAGAATTTTTCTGTTTATCTTAAGGCCACCACCATTATTTCAGTCTACTAGGCTTACAACTTAGGAATCATGTGTCATTGTCCACTTCAGATTCTATTAATTCTACTTCCCATATTTCTCTTATATTTACTTTTTATACTGTCACATCTCTGTCCTGTCATGCCTTTTTCATTTCTCTTAGACTATTATAATAACTAAGTAATTTAGTATCCCTCCCTTTACTTTATCTCATCTTCATTCAATTTTCCACATGAATGTCATTGTGATATTCTTAATTTGTAAGTCTAACCATATCACTTTGCTGCTTTATAGACTCAAGTGGCCTCTTGTTTTCTTTTGGATCATATAGTGTGGTGATGAGATAGGAAGTTGATTTGGGAGGTTTAAAAGGGTTTCTTCCCTGCAGTGCAGGTCTACTTGAGTATATATTAGATTATTTAGTGACCCAGTCAGCATGATTTTGTAATTTTCTCCAGCTTATATTCAGCAGCATGCAGATAGGAAAGAGTGAGACAGGGAAAATAATACCAATTTGGGAGTTTGTCGTAGTGTGCCAAGTGATGAAAGAGCTCAAATTCCTATCCAGATATGGCCAACTGTAGATAGTAGTGTACTGTGTAAGAAGTCCAGGCAGGAAATGAAGATGGGTGTAGTTTACAAAGGGCTGGTGGCTTGGGAAAAAAACCAAGAGGTAGAAGGTTCAAATAGTATGGAGAAATTACAGAACAGGGTGAGCAGTAGTAAGGCCTAGGTAAACGTGGAATGCTAAAAATTGTTTGATTAGACGAAAGTAGAATACTTTAGGATAATGGCAGTATCTGAGGGGTATCTGAGTATAGTTGAGGTAGAATTGAAAAATAGGTCATGGAAATTGGTCAATTTAGGAACTAAGATGTTAGGATAAATTGAAGGGAATATCCATATGTATAGGTGTTCCCAGGTGAAGATTGTGAGCCAATCACTGAACTTACTGAGAAAAAAGGAGAATGTTCTGTGTTAATAAGTAATGGTCTTCAGGATCAGGTTTGGGTGATTTATTTGGATTGTAAAATCTTAGAGGAGGAGAGATTGATGATTTTAGTAGAGTCAGGAAGTAGCAGTGAGGAAGAAGAAGGGTTAGTATTTTCCCTCCTGTGGGGGTGTTGCTGGGAGAGCTAGGAGTGGAAGTGCAACAGATACTGGAAAGGGTAGCCAGGTATATTTTTTGGTTGGTAACTAAAGCATGTCGTGATGATCAGATGTCAGTATTCTTCCTAATGATTACCATCTTCTTTTTACTAGAAAATTTGAGGAAAAGTAAGAAAAAAACTTTACTGTTAATTCACCAAGTATTTGTAATTTTGTGTAAGTATTGATTCACATTTTAAAAAATGTATCTGTTAAGATTTTTGCAGAGGCCCTTTTATTGGAAGCATGGAGGAGTAAACTGTATGTTTTGGCTAGAACATAGAGGAATTGGGGGGAACAAGAAGATAAAGATCATAGCACCTACCCCTACAATCGTAAGACAAACAAGCAAAAAAAACCAGGAAGTAGATTAGTAGAGATTAAGTGCCAGGTCTGGAGTCAGGAAGACCTGAGTTCAAGTGTCCTCAGATCCCTGCTAGCTGTTTGCTTTAATCCACTGGGGAAGGAATTGGCAAACCACTTCAGTATCTTTGCCCATAAAATTCCATGGATAGAATGGTTCTTGAAGAATTGGACATGACTAAACAGCATCCCTACCTTCTGTGCCAAAAGCATGTATAAGACAGAA
Organism: Sminthopsis crassicaudata; assembly: GCF_048593235.1. Taxonomy (NCBI): domain Eukaryota; kingdom Metazoa; phylum Chordata; class Mammalia; order Dasyuromorphia; family Dasyuridae; genus Sminthopsis; species Sminthopsis crassicaudata. Next base: position 436,655,128 of record NC_133620.1, read on the forward strand.
TATTGCTGATCCGTCAAGAAGGACTTGATAAGAGCCTCCTCTCTTCCATGATTGGCCTTGGTTATAAAAGTTCAGAGAATGAAACAATCTGATTTCACTGTGAGACTTTTAGAGATTTCTTCCAGCTCAGTGGGTAAGGAGAAACTAGGAAGGAAGTGACTACCCAGATGGGAAAGAGAGGAATTCAGTCAAGAGGGAATTGCATTCTAGACATGGAACCTACAAACAACTGTTTCCCTTTTTGTAGTACCATGCAGATGCCCACATGGCTGTCTCAGTGGTCTTTGGTTGGCCTGTGAAGTTTCCTTCTTGTAGCTCCTCAAGGCCACAGACCTCAAGCTAGGCCAAGTACCTCATAAGAGATGGGCAGGTTCTGTGACTTCTGGTTTTCTGTCAAATGGGATTGTATATGTGAAGTAATTAAAAGATCTTACAATATATATAGGAGCTATTGTGTGGTTCTGTTGACTCTTTCTTACAGTGTTGGAGTCTAGCTTTTCAAGATTTCTAGAACCTGGATCACTGTCTCACCAGAAAAGACATTAATGTGGAACTTTTAGTGAAGGATTTGTTTTTCTAATTTTTTTTGTGTTACAATAACATTCTCATTAAATTATTTTATTCCCTTAGAATAAGTAGTATTTTAATAATTATTTATATTTGGTAGTAAAAGCACTTTGTAATGTATTTTTTCATTAAAGGCCTACTCTATGTCAGGCACTATTACAGGTTTTGGAGATGGAAAGACAGAAATGAAATAGTCCATCTCTTTTGAGGATACATTTTATTGAGGCAAGAGGACATGTGCAGTGAGTATTTGGATAATAGAATCTGGTTTTTAGGAGGAAGCCATGTACTGCTGGGAGGATCAGGAAAGACCTCATGGAAAAGGTAGTGCTGGAGTTGAGTTTTGTAGGAAAAGAGGTTATTTTAGGACATAGAGGAGGAGGAGTCATTCCAAGAGTTTGTGGCAGTTGTTGCAAAACCACAGAAATGGAAGACAATGACATACATGAGGTAGGATTTGACAGGCTTCAAATCTGTCAGAAGATAACATATAATAAGGTGGGAAAGGCTGAGGAAATCCAGCTTGGAAAGGGCTTGACACAGGAAGTGTTCAAAAAGCCTGAATCACTACAAGACCAGGAGTCTCTGAAGAGAGAACCTTTAGAACTTGTCCAGGGCTAATGACCCCTGGTGGCTTAAACTTAGTCCTCTTTTCCTTTTCCCCTTTGGCAGTACATAATAGCATTTTTGTCATAGGGAATAATTTTTTTTAGAAATAGGGACCACACAAAGCAACCTAGTAAGTTGAATAATGCAATTCAAGCAATAGAGTTTTGCTGTTAAAAATCACTTTCACTCTTCTATAACATCTTTTTAGATGATGATATTCTTTGTAATGGGATTTTGACAGAAAACTTGGCATATAAATTAGACTATGGCTTCTTTTAATGTTTTTTGGGGGCTGTGAATGATGCCACAGTGCGAAATGTTGGGCTTGGAATCAATAAGACTCATCTTCATGAGTACAAATATGGCTTCAGACATTTCCTAGCTATCTAATCTGGGCAAGCCATTTCACCTTTTTTGCCTCGGAGAGTCTTTATGTATAAAATGAGCTAGAAAAGGAAACAGCCAAGCACCACAGTATATTTGCCAAGAAAACGTGGTTATGAAGAGTCTGGACTGAAACAGCTAAATAACAGTGTTTTAACCTAAAAATGTTAAGTGCATAATTTCTAAGAAATTAGGCTCAATATTAAGTGTGAGAAATCACTCTATTGGACTTGGGAGAGGCCAAGTAAAATGTCTTTATTTACACAACTGCACCCTTATCATCAATAGACAGGGTTTTTTTTTTGTTTTTTTTTTTTAATACCTGACATGAAAGTCCTTCCTCTGATTCCCATTGATTGAGTAGCACAAAAGTCACAGCCAATTTGGAGTGTTTCATCCCCTCATAGGAGTGTTTATCTCCTTTCCTGATTATAGCATTACACTTTCCCTTCACCTTTACCTTCACCTTATTTGGATATTGTTCAATCCTTGCCCTGATTCTTCCCCTTCTCTCTTTTTCTCCCCTCTCCCCCACTGAATGCTACAAAGGTTCCCATTCCTTCAAGGAAGCCTGTCTCCTCCTCAGATGGCATCATCACACCTTCCTTCCAAATCTCCACTTGTTCTAAATGATCACCTCTGAATCCATTTTACAGGGTCCATTGATAATGAGATTGACACACACATTGCCAGAGCTAGCTCAGTATTTGGGAGGCCACAAAGAAAAGTATGGGATAAGAAAGGGATTAGATGGACTGCCAAACTGAAGATCTAGAGAGTTGCTATGCTGATGTCATTATTGTACGCCTGTTAAACCTGGATGGTATACCAGTGCCACACCAGGAAATAGAATGGCTTCCATTTGGATTGTCTTAGGAAGATTCTGAAGATCACATGGCAGGATAAGGTACCAGACACGGAGGTCCTTTCTCGAACCAAACCATCAGGCATTCCAACTTCACAACTCTCTTAGGTTAGCCACATTGTTCAAATGCCAGATGTATACTTGCCAAAAAGATTATTTTATGAAAGACTCACACAGGATAAGAGCTCACAGGATGGTTAGAAAAAAATGATATGAGGATACTCTCAAGGTCTCTCTCAAGAACTTTGCAATAGCTTATATGACATGAGAGACACTCACACAAGACCACTCAGCATGGCATGCCCTCATCAGAGAAGGGGCTGTGCTCTAGGAGGAAAGCAGAATGAAATTAGTCCAGAAGAATCATAAGATGTGCAAAGTTAGAGAACCCCCCCTCCTCAAATATTCAAAGGGCTATTTGTGTCTAATTTGTGGCGGAACATTCTGAGCTTGTATTAGTCTGATCAGCCACAATTGGCCACAATGCAATTTGACTCTTAACTTAGTGATGTCATTTTAATCATCTTCAAGAAAGGAGGACAACTATCTGCCAGTCAACCAACAGCATGTTTCAGTGTGGTTTCTTATTCTCAATCCCTACCTTTGGTTACATTTTCTGCCTTTTCCAAGTCTGAATCCCCAACTCTTGATTATATTTTCCTTTTATTAGTTGTTTCCTTGTTTAGAGTCCCATTCTCCATTTCTTAGGCTTCACCTTTCTAATTTAAATTTCATTTCTCTGCATTTCTCCAATTTAATTTTCATATCTCTGTGGAAACCAAACCTTCTAATTCTCACATTAAGTACATACTAAATGCTTAGCAGATTGCTAGGTGCCATCAGGCCTCCTTTTAGAAAGGAGAAAGTTGTTTGATCTTAAAGATTAGAATTTATTTAAGATACCAGAAAAGGCTTTTTACTAATTTACTGGTGCATTTACAAGACATACATTGTGAAAAGGCTTCTAGACAATGGCTTTTATGTTAGATTTTCATCAAATGATTGAACTAAGAATTATTAATGGCATAAGTAAAAGTAGCACTTTAACAATGCACAGTGATGGCAGGAACATCATTGCTACTATTAGCCTTTCATAGTTTGCTAGGAGATTGAATGATCTGTTTGAGAAACCACCATTGTTTTAATGGTAGCATTGCATCACAGTAGATAGACCAACCTTGGCTCAAGTTCCATCTCTAACTAGGTGTGCTGACTTTGCTATCATCAGAAGACATTTACCTTTCAGCATCCCAGACTACTTTCTTTAGATAGAACATTCGGAACAATTGCTAATTTGCAATGGTAGAGAGAGTTTGTGTATTTAGAACTCTGTATAGATCAATGAAATTATGGCACTTGAGGACTAGAGAACATCTTTTTTAGTAAAGTGAACCATATGCTAAATTATTAAGAGTTCAATAAACTTTCTTCTTTCCTCATCTTCTTTTAAACTGGAAATTCACAGTATATTTACTTTTTCTCTTGGTATTTTGTATTAGAAGCTATGAATAGTTTTTGGCTTTGGAAAGCTAATAATGAGGCCCTAAAAGCATTCAAGAATCAACAGAACTTCTTGAATGACATAATTCTAGAATTAGGTCAGCAGCAAATTCTCATATCTTATACAAACCTAAAAACAAAGTTTAATTTATACCATGATTAATTTGCTATTTTTCAAACAAAACAAGTTATATATATATTAACTCTAAGGAAAAATTTATATCGGTTATACTTTGTAGGGCAGGAAAGTAAATGAGAGCTATATACTACCCTAACAAAATGTTCTTGTCTATTTTTGATTTATTTATACCATAAATGGGAAGCTTTATCATTTTCTCCCAGAACAAGGCTATTTATATTAAATATTCACAGGATAAAAAAAAACCTCATTGATTTATTATGTTTACTGATCCTTGTCCTAAATAGAAGACATTTCTTTTACATGATTGTCTCTTCTCATTTTTATAATAACTATCAAAGTGGCATCCCTTCCTGAATAAGATAACAACATAATTTTTGTGGATAAATGCACTCTGAAATCTGTCAGATAAAATAGAGAAATGGTACTTTGGCATATTTAATACCCTGGTCACAGATAATAATGAAAAAGAACTCTTCACTAGAGCACTAATAGACACTATTGCCTTTGTGGAAGATGACTTTTTTTGTAGTAAATTTATTTATTTTTAATATACATTGGTTTATGAATGGTGGGGGAGAAAAATCGGAGCAAAAGGGGAAAAACCATGAGAAAGATTAAAAAACAAACAAACAAAAAAAACAGCATGTGTTGGTTTACATTTAATCTCCTTAGTTCTTTTTCTGGATTCACATGACCTTTTCTGTCCAAAGTCTGTTGGGATTACTTTGGATCACTGAACCACTGAGAAAAACCCAAGTTTTTCATAGTTGATCATCACACGTTCTGTGAAGATAATTTTTAATAAAATCTTATTGGGGTAACATGCAAATGCAATAGAAAAAAACTTTTTTGACCTAAGTTCTCAAGTGTTTATTAATCTCTGTTAGATTTAGCTGATCATTTCCATTTGAAACAACAAATATGTTAAGAGCCAAATTTTTAAGTAAAACCATTGTCGGTTAAAAAAAAAAAATCTTAATTCTGTTTCTAAACCTGATTCATCTTTCCCCAATGCCCAATATCATACTGTTTTATGAACAAAGAATCTGCTTTTAAATTGACTTGATTCTCCCCTTCAAAAAATACTGAATTAATGAGAAAGAAGTACTTTGAAAAAAGGGTATTATGGAGAATTATTGGACCAGTAGTTTCCAGAAAAGAGGACTGTATTAGGGTAGGCTGAATATCAAAATGTAGCTTTTTAAAAACAGGATTGTAGTTTTCTCTTCTTTGATCTTTAACTTGCTAGAAAGTAAGTGAATTGGTTGTCTACAACTTGAGGTATAAATGAATGTAACATTAAAAAGACTCACAAAGCTATTGGGAAAGTATGCATTTTAGCATTGAAGTAATTTGAATTGTAAAAGTAATATTGATACTCACAAACTCACTTTCATTAAAATCCATTCCTTTCAGATAGAACTTTTTTTTTAAGACCACTTCTTTTATTGATTAAAGTAACTACTCTTACTGAGTCACTTTAAAGTCGAACATTTTTTTAAAAAGATCTTTCCCCACAGAGTAACATTTAATACTTAAAGTTGTGTATTTAGTTATCATAGTCTCATCTCCCTGTTCTCACTGTCTTGGAGAAAAACATTGCTATATTCTACTATCTCCTTTTTTTTAATACATAAAAAACTGAAGATCAGAGAAACAGTCATATTGACTTTTTAAAAGTATTGGATTAAAGATTGTTATGGGCCAGAACTCTGAATTTGAAACAAGGATTTTTACAAGGTGCTAACTCAGTGCAATTGATAGAGACGATGGTTATTTAGCATGGTGCTTAACAGTTCTTTAGTTCAGTACATGTACTTAGTACTTAATATAGTTCCACAAGATTCATACCTATGATAAGAGAACATTACATTTTAAAGAGAATGTTGCAAAAGATTACAAAGATAAAAAAGAGGTCACTTCCTTTTGCAGATGAGGAAACAGATCTGTAGAGGTTAAATAACTGACCAAATGAATGAATGAGTAAAAGAAAAAGAATTTATTAAGGGACTTTTTCTATGCGAGGCACTGTGCTACAGCTGGAATACAAAATTTTATCTTCCAAAAGGGGAGATGACATACATATTGGAGTTAATGCCAAAGAAGTGGTGAGGGTCTGGGGAATCACACAAAGAGGAGGGCCATTGTAGGAAGTGGTGGTCCTTTTTAATGCTGAGTAATGTTATAAGACATTTGATTTTTGAGTAGTGTTTGTTACCTGTTTGGACAGCCTGTCATGATTTCTAACTGCTAATTTTTCTGATCTTTGAGATTTGGAGTTCAAAGGGACTGATGATTCTTGGACTTAGCGGTACCCACAAGACTCTTAAATGGTTCAATTCCTTCTATGTTTTCTTAGTGGATAGCTATATTATTGTTGATATGTTTTTTGAATTAAACGTCACTGGTATTAAGGAAATGATTATCAGCCAACAGAATTCCTGGAGTAGGCATTGGGTTAGAATGATTGAAGGTACCTAGAATTGATCTCAGGTATGATTGACCTTTACACCACTTCTTGGTTCCAAGTGGAGGAACTTCAATTTATTTTTCATATGACAGCCCTTAAAATACTTGAAGATGGTCAATACATTCCCATATTCCTAATGAATTTTCTCTGCAGCAGATTAACATCTCTAGTTCATTTAATCTATCAACACAAGGTGTGTTGACTTAATAGCTATACTTCCTTGTTTTATACTTGTGAGGTCCACTTCCTAAGTGGACTTGTGTGTTTGAACATGCCCCCTTCCACTCTTCTTCCCAACCTCCTTTTGTATTTTCTTCCACATTCAATTGAAAACTCCTTGAAGGCAGGGGCTATCTTTGCTGTCATTTATGTATTTTCTCAGTACTTCATACTATGCCTGGCACATAGTCGATGCTTATTAAATATTTTTTGACTAACTGACATTACAGTTAAAATTGTGCTTTGAAAAATGAAACCGACACTATGTGAATAGCCTAGAAATGTCAGGATAGTTCTGTTAAAATTGGATAGCATTGTGGATAGAGCGCTAGACTTCCAGACAGAAAAACGGTGGTTCAAATCCTGCCTTAGCCACTTAACTAGCTGTGTGACTCTGTCTGCCTTAATTTCCCTGGAGATTAAAATTAACACTCCCTTCACCTCTGATGTTGTGAGGATAAAATGAGATACTATTTGTACAATGCTTTGCAAACCTTAAAGCATCTATGAGTGCTAGCTATTATGAAGGGACTGAAGAGGGGGGATGAGGTTGGATAACTACCCAGTAACACTGTTAAGCGACTTAATTTCCTAGAAAGGCTGCATAGGTACAATTTGGCTCCGTCTAATCTCTTATTATTGGACTTTGAATGTACTTTCTTGCTAACCCCTGCTTAAATGACTTGGACCAGGACCTGACCTTTTCTAGGCAAGCCATTTAGCCAACTCATCCAGGTAAAGAAATGTGTTCTGCTTTGTTTTATCCTGATTTCATTTGCTCCCTCCATTCTCTCATCATGGTTATCTCAAGTGTCCTTATCACTTTTACATTTAGGTTTTCTAAATAAAGCCTTTTTTCAGATCTTCTAACCATGCCTCTCTATCTTTTAATGAAATTGATTTTGTCATTCCAACTATGATTTATTAAATTTACTAAATGTAGTCTTAGCTATATACTAATTCTTGTATGTTTACATTGAAAATAGAATCTTTATTTTTTGAAAAGTTTGACATCTTAAAGTACTTTTATAATTTTCCATAAATTGTGTGGCTATCATAGTTTACTCAAATTTTTTCTCATGCTGAACTGCCAAGCATTCACACTCTATTGCAGAGAGAACAGTAAGTGGACTGGAACATTATACAAATGCCAATCATGTATTTGCTTAAACTTAGACTTCTTAAACTTTTCCCTCTCGTGCCCCCTTTTCTCCTGAAAATTTTTTTATGTAACCTTGAATATATAGATACATTTAAAAAGGCATACAAACCAAACATTTACAAGTAATAAATTATAATTTTGCAACCCTCACAAATGGTGGGCACAACCTACAGTTAAGGAAGCTGGGGTTTTAAAGACTATTTTATGGAGAACTCACCCAAGTCAAGCTTCACATGGAGATTAGACAAAGCAATACAAGAACACTCTAAAGGTTTCTCTGAAAAACTTTGGAATCGATTGTGAAGACATGGGAGATACTGACACAGGACTTCCTAGGATGGCATGCTTATATCAAAGGTTTCAGATTTTATGAGCAAAGGAGAATTGTATGTAGTAGCTCAAAAGAAATGTGAGATGGGCAAATTTAAAGACATCTCCACTCTAAAATAAAGAATGTAACAGGATGTATATTCAAAAAAGAAAATGGCCTTGTCAGGTTGTGAGAACAATGGATCATTGATATAGGTACTCTGTCCTTAGAAGAAAATAACATTGAATGGAGCCTCTTGTATGGAGCACTTTTCAAACCATTCTAAATATACCTGTCATCATTTGGCCATACCTATTATCTTCCCCCCGCCCCCATAACATATGAGAGAGACTGTCAAATGCTTTGCTTACCTAATCTAGTATTGTGTAATAAAAAGAAAGTTAGCTTATTCTATTTTCTAGTCTTTTTTTCAAGGAGCATATTTTTTTATTTTTTGAATTATAGCTTTTTATTGACAGAATATATGCATGGGTAATTTTTTACAGCATTGTCCCTTGCGCTCACTTGTTCTGATTTTTTTCTTCTCTCCCTCCACCCCCTCCCCTAGATAGCAGGCAATCATATACATGTTAAACATGTTAAAGTATATCCTAGATAGAATATATGTGTGCAGATCCATACAAATCTCTTATTGCACAAGAAGAATTGGATTCAGAAGGTAAAAATAACCTGGGAAGAAAAACAAAAATGCAAGTGGTCCACATTCATTTCCCAGTGTTCCTTCTCTGGGTATAGCTGAGTCTGTCCATCATTGATCAATTGGAACTGAATTAGATCTTCTCTTTGTTGAAAACATCCACTTCCATCAGAATACATCCTCATACAGTATTGTTATTGAAGTGTATAATGATCTCCTGGTTCTGCTCATTTCACTCAGCATCAGTTGATGTAAGTCTCTCCAGGCTGCTCTGTATTCATTCTGCTGGTCATTTCTTACAGAAAATAATATTCCATAACATTCATATACCACAATTTACCCAACCATTCTCTAATTGATGGGCATCCATTCATTTTCCAGTTTCCAGCCCTTTTTGTGGGGCTGTCACAAACATTTTGGCACATACAGGTCCCTTTCTCTTCTTTTGTATTTCTTTGGGATATAAGCCCAGTAGTATCACTGCTGGATCAAAGGGTATGCACAGTTTGATAATTTTTTGGGCATAGTTCCAAATTGCTCTCCAGAATGGCCGGATTCTTTCACAGCTCCACCAACAATGTATCAGTGTCTCAGTTTTTCCACATCCCCTCCAACATTCATCAATATTTGTTTCTGTCATCTTAGCCAATCTGACAGGTGTGTAATGATATCTCAGAGTTGTCTTAATTTGCATTTCTTTGATCAATAGTGATTTGGAACACTCTATTCATATGAGTGGAAATAGTTTCAATTTCATCATCTGAAAATTGTCTGTTCATATCCTTTGACCATTTATCAATTGGAGAATGTCTTGATTTCTTATAAATTAGAGTCAATTCTCTATATATTTTGCAAATGAGGCTTTTATCGGAAACTTTAATTGTAAAAATGTTTTCCCAGTTTATTGCTTCCCTTCTGATCTTGTTTGCATTAGTTTTGTTTGTACAAAAGCTTTCTAATTTGATAAAATCAAAATTTTCTATTTTGTGATCAGTAATGATCTCTAATTCTTCTTTGGTCACAAATTCCTTCCTCCACAAGTCTGTGAGGTGAACTATCCTATGTTCCTCTAATTTATTTATAATCTCTTATTTATGCCTAAATCATGGACCCATTTTGATCTTATCTTGGTATATGGTGTTAAGTGTGGGTTCATGCCTAATTTCTGCCTTACTAATTTCCAGTTTTCCCAGCAATTTTTGTCAGTGAATTCTTATCCCAAAAATTGGGATTTTTGGGTTGTCAAACACTAGTTTGCTATAGTTATTGACTATTTTGTCCTGTGAATCTAACCTATTCCACTGATGAACTAGTCTATTTCTTAGTTAATACCAAATGGTTTTGGTGACTGCTGCTTTATAATATAGTTTTAGATCAGGTATAGCTAGGCCACCTTCATTTGATTTTTTTTTTTTTTTCATTAATTCCCTTGAAGTTCTTGACCTTTTGTTCTTCTATATTAATTTTGTTGTTATTTTTTCTAGGTCATTAAAATAGTTTTTTGGGAATCTGATTGGTATAGCACTAAATAAATAGATTAGTTTATGGAGTATTGTCATCTTTAATATTTTTGCGTGGCCTATCCAAGAGCACTTAATATTTTTCCAATTATTTAACTCTGACTTTATTTGTACAGAAAGTGTTGTGTAATTTTGCTCATATAATTCCTGACTTTGCTTTGGTAGATAGATTCCCAAATATTTTATGCTATCAACAGTTATTTTGAATGGAATTTCTCTTTGTATCTCTTGCTGTTGGCTATTGTTGGTGATGTATAAAAATGCTGAGGATTTATGTGGATTTATTTTGTATCCTGCAACTTTGCTAAAGGTGTGAATTATTTCTAATAGCTTTTAGTAGAATCTCTGGGGTTCTCTTAAGTATACTATTATATCATCTGCAAAGAGTGATAATTTAGTTTCCTCATTTCCTACTCTAATTCCTTTAATTTCTTTCTCAGCTCTTATTGCCTAAGCTAGCATTTCTAATACAATATTGAATAATATTGGTGATAGTGGGCAACCTTGTTTCACTCCTGATATTATTGGGAATGGTTCCAGTTTGTCTCCATTATATATGATACTGATGGTTTTAAATAGATTCTCCTGACTATTTTAAGGAAAAGTCCATTTATTCCTATACTCTCAAGTGTTTTTATCAGGAATGGATGTTGGATTTTATGAAATGCTTTTTCTGCATCTATTGAGATGATCATATGGTTTTTGTTAATTTGGTTATTGGTATAGTCAGTTATGCTAATAGTTTTCCTAATATTGAACCAGCCCTGCATTCCTGCTATAAATCTTGCTTGGTCATGGTGTATTATCCTTGGGATGATTTCTGTAATCTTTTTGTTAATATTTTATTTAAGATTTTTGCATCAATATTCATTAAGAAGATTGTTCTGTAATTTTCTTTCTCTGTTTTCAACCTACCTGGTTTAGGTATCAGTACCATGTCTGTGTCATAAAAGGAATTTGGTAGGACTCCTTCAATCCCTATTTTTTCAAATAGTTTATATAGCATTGGAGTGAATTGTTCTTTAAATGTTTGGTAGAATTCACATGTAAATTCATCTGGTCCTGGGGATTTTTTCTTAGGGAGTTGATTAATAGCTTTTTCTATTTCTTTTTCTAAAATGGGACTGTTTTAACAAACTTACTTCCTCTTCTGTTAATCTGGGCAAGCTATACTTTTGAAGGTGTTCTTCCATTTCATTTAAGTTATCAAATTTGTTGGCAATAAAGTTGAGCAAAGTAACTCCTAATTATTACCCTAATTTCCTCTTCATTGGTGGCGAGTTCTCCTTTTTCATTTTTGAGACTTAACAATTTGATTTTCCTCTTTCCTTTTTTTAAAATCAGATTTACTAAGGGTTTATCTATTTTGTTGTTTTTTTCATAAAACCAACTCTTAGTTTTATTAATTCATTCAATGGTCTTTTTATTTTTTAATTTTATTAATCTCTCCTTTTATTTTTAAAATTTCAAGTTTTTTGTTTGGGGATTTTGAATTTGTTCCTTTTCTAGCATTTTTAGTTGCAAGCCCAATTCATTGACCTCTCTCTATTTTATGCAAGTAGGCCTCTAGAGATATAAAATTTCCCTTATTACCATTTTGGCTGCATCTCACACATTTTAATATGATGTCTCATTAATGTCATTTTCTTGGGTGAAGTTATTTATCATGTCTATGATTTGCTGTTTCACCCAATCATTCTTTAATATCAGATTATTTAGTTTCCAATTTTTTTTTAAAATCTATTTTCCCCTGGCTTTTTATTGAATGTAATTTTCATTGCATCCTGATTTGAAAAGGATGCATTTATTATTTCTGCCTTTCTGCATTTGAATTTGAGGTTTTTATGTCCTAATATATGGTCAATTTTTGTATAGATTCCATGAACTACTGAGAAGAAAGTGTACTCCTTTCTGTGTCCATTTAGTTTTCTCCAAAGATCTAACATACCTAACTTTTCTAGTATTCTATTTACCTCTTTGACTTCTTTCTTATTTATTTTGTTGTTTGATTTATGTAGTTCTGAGAGTGCAAGGTTGAGATCTCCTATTATAATTTTGCTGTCTATTTCTTCTTACAGCTCTCTTAACTTCTTTTTTAAAAATTTAGATGCTACACCACTTGGTGCATATATGTTTAATATTGATATTGCTTCATTATCTATGCTACCCTTTAGCAAGATATAGTGCCCTTCCTTATCTCTTTTAATTAGATCAATTTTTGCTTTTGCTTGATCTGAGATCAGGATGGCTACCCCTGCTTTTTTTTACTTCACCTGAAGTATGGTAGATTTTGCTCCAGCCTTTTACCTTTACTCTCTATGTATTGCCCTGCTTCAACTGTGTTTCCTGTAAACTACATTTTGTAGGATTCTGGCTTGTAATCCAGTTTGCTATCTGCTTCTGCTTTATGGGGGAGTTTACTCCATTCATATTTATGGTTAAAATTACTAATTCTGTATTACTTACCATCTTGTGACCCCTGGATTATGCTTTTCTCTTCTCCTTCCTCCTTACCCCCCTCCCCAGTATTAAACTTGTGAGCCCCACTTGCCTCTCATAGCCCTTCCTTTTTAGGATCCCTCCCCCGACCTTAAGAATTCCTCCCCCTTTCTTATGCCTTTTTCCTCACAATTTCTGTATTTCCTTAAGCTTAGCTTACTTCTCCTTCCCTTTTCACTTTTCCCCTCTCACTTTTCAATGAGGTGGGAGAAGTTTCTCTGTAAATCGAATATGTCTAATATTTTTCTTTTTAAGCCAATTCTGATGAGAGTAAGATACACACTATATTCATCCCTCTCCCTTCTTTCTCTCAGATATGTTTCCTTTGCCTCTTTGTGAGATGTAGTACACCCACTTTATCCTTTTTCTGATACAATTTCCTTTACACCTCTAGTTTCTAGAACAAATTATACATGTGTGTTCTTTATGTATATTTATAACAGAAATATTTTTATCTTTTTATGTTTCTCTTGTGTCCTGTATTTGGAGGTCAAACTTTTTTAGTTCCAGTTTTTTTCATCAGAAATAGATGAAATTCACCTATTTCATTGAATGTACATCTTCTTCCCTGGGGAAAAAAAAATGCTCATTTTGACTGGGTAAGTTATTCTTGGCTGCATACCAAGTTCTTTAGCCTTTCGGAATATCAGATTCCAGACCCTTCGATCCTTTAATGTGGACACTGCTAGATCCTGAGTAATCTTTATTGTGATTCCTCTATCTTTGAATTGTTTTTTTTCTAGCCGCTTGTAGTATTTTTTCCGTGTTCTGAGTAAGCTGGAATTTGGCCCGCTATATTTCTTGGAGTTTTGATTGTAAGGTCTCTTTCAGTAGGTGATTGATGAATTCTTTCAATGTCTATTTTTCCCTCTGTTCTATAGTATCTGGGCAGTTCTCTTTGGTAATTTCCTGGTAAATAGTGTCTAGGTTCTCTTTTTCATCATATTTTTCAAGAAGTCCAATAATTCTCAGATTATCCTTCCCAAATCTATTTTCCAGGTCTGTTGTTTTTCCAAGAAGATATTTGATATTTTTTCCATTGTTTCAGTTTTTTTGGTTTTGCTTGACTTATTCTTGGTGTCTTCTCAAGTCATTCATTTCCATTTGTTCAATTCTGATTTTTAATAGATTATTTTCTTTACTTAATTTTTTAATTTCTTTTTGTAATTGTCCAATTGAGTTTTTAAGTGAGTTGTTTTGTTCTATGAGTTTTTTTCCATTTGGCCAATTTTATTTTTTAGAGAGCTATTTTCTTTTCCCAATATACTAATTCTGTTTTCCTTGGAATTCTTTACCTTTTCCAGTTTACTAATTATGTTTTTCAGGGATTTGATTTCTTTATCCACTCTATCTTTAAATGAGTGAGATGACTTATCCAGACTCTCTTGCCAAGCTTCCCTTTCCTTTCCCCATTTTTCTTCTAGCTCTCTTGTGAGAACCTTTTAAATTTCTTCTATGAGAGTCTTGTGCGCTGAGGAGTAGATCATATCCTACTTTGGGGATTCATCTAGGGACAGTCTGTTTTTAGTCCCCTCATGGTTTGAAGTCTGCTTGCTCTTTATTCATATAGAAGCTATCTATTGTTAGAGCCCGCTTTAATTTTGTGATCATTTTGTCATAGAAGAATCAAAGAAAACAAACTAATAAAAAAATAAAATGCAATCTGCTGGATGGTATTACCAAACTTCCTGTACAGACTGCAGGGGGCAGCAGGGAGGCACTAACAGGACAGCAATGGCTGTGCTGCGTCTGCACTTTGAGACTCTAAGAGCGTCCTGAGTCACTCCTGATGTGGGGTGGGTATGGCCAGGTCCCTGAAGACTGTAGCATTTCTGGATATCTTCTGTTGGTAATGTATTCATGGGTTTTTTTAGTCTTAATTCTGAGGCCTTGTCATGAAAAAAAAGTATTCTGTGGGCAAGAAGGAACCTAGGTAGATAGATGCATGTGTCCTCTCTGCCATCTTTGCCGGAAGTCCCATTTTCTAGTCTAGATGAATCATATTTTTCTTTTTTATTCATTGCTTCCTTTTCCTGGTTATTTACTTTAGCTCACTGCTTTATATTTTGCAAATGTCACTCTTTTTCCCTTTTTGAAAGTTGAGGCACACTTTGCCTGTCTCTGACTTGTAGCTTCTTATTAGCTCTGTTGGGTTCAGCTGTTTTCTCCTTGCAGATGACGCCAACTTCGAGGCTTGCAGTGTTAGTCCTTTCTTAACTCCTGTCCTGCTTCATTAATTGTCCATTGTTGATCTTTAACTGTACAACCTGAATGTTCAAACCTCAGCCCCATCCTATTTGTCACCCAGGCTTTGTAAGCCTTGGAGTCATCCTTGACTCATCCCTATCGCACAAAGTCTTGTTGTTAAGTCTTGTCAGTTTTACTGCCATTTATGTTTTTAGTTCCTTTTTCTGTCTGTAACACAGCCACTGCTAAGATGAAGACCCTTGTCCCCTTCCAGTGTAGTCTATTGTAGTAACTTGTTAATTGGCTATATCTGTCAAATTGTTCCTAATACATAAGTGTGACCATGTTACTGTGTTCAAGAAGACCTAGTGGTTCTCTATCACTTCTGTGATGAATTGCAAGCTCTTTCTGTGATAAATTGCAAACTATTTTGCTTTTAAAGCCTTTTGTGGACTAGCTTAAGCTTAAACTGTTTGAGTTTATTTAGGTTATTTCCTTTCTTATAGTCTACATTCCAGCCAAAATATCTTGTTCTCTGTATAGTGTTCCATCCAGGCAGTACAGAGAGGGTTGGAGCTTGAATCAGAAAGACTTGGGTTCAAATGTGGTTTCAGACACTGATTAGCTATGTGACACTGAGCAAATCACTTCACCTCTTTGACCTGTAAAGTGAGCTTAATAATAGCACTTATTTCCTAGTGCTTGCCTTTTGGAAAGCCCAGGCATTTTGTGAGTACTCCCTGTTATTATTTTGGTTTGTCACCCAAAGATAACTTCTGTGAGGGACTCAGGCTTATCTTTGGAGCGCTCACTGTCCTCCTGGTGGATATCACCAGCTCCAGAGTCATTTTTGTTCTGTCCTTTCCAGGTCCGGGATTACTTTCTGGGATAGAGAAAGAAGTAAAATGAGACCTGGCCAATGCTACATTTATTTTCTGATGTTTATAACCATTCCACCATTCCCCTCCGTTTTGTTTTGTTTTGTTTTTAATAATCCCCTTTCTCCCAAATCATTTAAAAAAGAAACAACTCAACAATAACCCCAAACTCTCATTCCTTTTCAGTCTCAGCTTTTTCTGAGCATTTGTATCCTTGTGCTATTTTAACATGACCATGCTACATTTTTGCATTCTTCGTTTATATTGCCTGACTTGGCTTTCATGTTTTGTGCAATCGTTAAAATGTATTTATGGTCTTTTGTTTTTATGTCATCTGTATTTATATGCATAGCTTATGCAGGACTTTTTCAAATTTAATTTGAATATTGAATTTCTTGTGCCATCCATTTTTGAGAACTCTACCTTTTCCTTATTCAAATTGTTCTCTTACCTGCCTCCCTCACCCCCATAATTCATTAATGATAATTTTCTTTCTGTTCTGATTTACTGCGTAGAATTTTAGCCATAAGATTCTATCTTTTTTCTGAACCTTTTGAGAAATACTCTCCCAAAATCTGAGGTACCTGCTACACATTTCTCTTATTTTCTTCCTTCTCTCTTATATTCCATTCACTTCTCCCAAGGTCCCAGCCATTTCCACTATAATAAACAGTTTCTCCTTTTTTTTTTGGTAAGACTCTAGAATGGAAGCACTTTCTATTGGTCCTTCCACCTTGTGAAAAATATTATCACAAAGGTAAGTTGAAAATTAGCTGCTCTGATCTTTTCCACAAAGAGCAAGAACAGCTCAGCAAATTGAATCTCCTATCACTGCTGTATCCTATTTCTATTACAGGTTCATGACCTGTTTCTTCATTTCTTTATTATCCTTGATTTCTACAGGATCTGTAATATAGTCTAATGAAAAGTGATTCTCACAGAAATGAAGAACATCATTCTTTTTCCTAAGGTTTCCAGATTTCCTCACATGTCTTTTCCCCTTGTATGGCTCAGAATGGTGAGGGGTCACCATTTAATAAAAAGCTGGAGAGATCTCTAGGAGCAATTATATATATTATATATTCTCATGAGAATGAGGCGTCCCTCTCATTGAGCAAGCAATTGAAGGGAGGAACGCACATTTTAGGACAGGTTTAACACTTTAAATAGTCCCTAACACAAATACCCTTCCCACCATTGACCATCATCCTATCCTCATTGGCTGAGGGTCTTATATTCTAAATATGGGAACTACCCAAGAAATTGAACTTGACCAGTAAGTACATTGTTGCCCATATTTGATTGAAAAAAAGAAAATGATGTCATGGGAGGATAGCAGGAAGAGACTTAAGTATGCCCTTGAATCAATGTTCAAAGACTTTCAGGCTTATTCAAATTCTGAAGTAGATGAAGCCTTACTGGACTTTCACAATTGTCTTAAAAGATCTCACTTCATCTCGTTCACTCTTGATTGAAAAAAAAAATTAAAAAGTCTATATTGAGAAACACATGTGTGTATATATGTATAAAGAGAAATGCTTAGAGATCTGTAACTCATAATAGCTATATATTGTGATATCTGTGGCTCTATAGAATGAGGAACAATCTTAAGGATTCAGAGAGGGGAGAGAGAGAGGGTGAGTGAGAGTGAAGGGAGAATACTTCATAGCATATATTACTATTATGCCTTCTCCTGTTATCTTGTTCTTTAGGTATTTACTACTACATTGCCATTCTTGAGTCACATTTCAGTTCCAATTTTCACACCACTAAATCTTAATGATAACTGAAGTCAAATTTGTCTTCTGGAATTAAAATCTTTATTTTAGTTTTCTTGTTACTTATATTTTGTGCTTTTCTGTGCCAGCACATGAAGTCATGAGTTTTATTGATGGTTCTTTTTTTTTTTTTTTTTTTTTTTAATTATTTTTATGTTCAGAAACAGAGGATAATAATAATGCCTACTATAATATTCTGATATGGTCTGACAACATCTAAAGCATATGCGATGCCATATTTAGGAAGCCTATTGTGAGTGTCCTGGAGATTTGTGCCTTATCACAAGACCTAAGGATATTTAAGCTGGAAAATAAAGGACTCAGAACATAGTAGCAATCTTCAAGCATATGAAGGAGTGCTCATGTGGAAGAAATCTCAGCCTTGCTGTATTTGATGCCAGAGAGCATAGTCAAGGGCAATGGAGAAAAGGTGTTAGAAGCAGAGGTATAGTAGAAGAGATAACTGAATTTGGAATTTGAAGAAGCTTGAGGCATTGGAATTTATTTAGAGCTGAATTAGACTTTAGAGGTCATTTACTCCAGTTTGCTCATCATATAGATGAAACTGAGGCTGAGAGAGTTTAAGTGAATTTCTTATCCGTGGAACATAGATGGTAGTAAAGTCAAGATTTGAACCCAGGTCTTATGACTCCAGATCCAGCACTCAAATTTCAAATCCTGTCTTAATGCATACCAAGTCACTGGGAGCAAGTCCTTACACTCTCCCTGAATTTCACTTTCCTTATCTTTAGAATAGGAATAATAATAGCGTCTACATCACAGGATTTTTGTGGCACTCATGGCAGATAACTGGGGTAAAGGCCTTGCATGCTTTACAGACCTCCATATTAAATTTAGCTACATCATGGCTTCACAACCCTGTTAGAAACAGAAAAAGGTTTGATGTAAGAAAGTCTACTTTTAACATTTAATTTACATGTACAAACTCTTGGTATGAACATCTATACCACACACTTGGTGGTATTTATTTGTTTTCACATAAGGCAGTTTTCCTAACAATTAGATCTGACCTAGTATGCAGTGGGATGGCTTGGTACACAGTGACATACATCTTCAAGTGCAAGTTAGATACCTACTTGCAACTAATGCTTTAAAAAAAAAAAATTGGCTCTTTTTGTAATGACAAAGAATTAGAAAATGAGTCTACGCCCATCAATTGGGGAATGGCTGATTAAGTTATGATATATATAAATGTTGTGGAATGTTATTGTTTATAAGAAACAATCAGCAGGATAATTTCAGAAAAGCCTTGAGAGACTTATATGAACTGATGCTGTAAGTGAAGTGAGCAGAACCAGAAGATCATTGTACACAACAACAGCAAAATTATACTACGTTCAGTTCTGATGAATATGACTCTTTTCAACAATGAGGTGATTCAGGCCAGTTCCAATGATCTTGTGATGAAGAAAGCCATCTGCAACCAGAGAGAGGACTGTGGGGACTGTGTGGATCACAACATAGCATTTTTACTCTTTTTGTTGTTGTTTGCTTGCATTTTGTTTATCTTTTTTTTTTTCCTTTTTGATCTGATTTTTCTTGTGCAGCATGATAATTGTGGAAATATGTATAGAAGAATTGTACATGTTCAGCATATTGGAGTACTTGCTTTTAGGGAGGTGGTGGAGAGAAGGGAGAGGAAATATTTGGAGAACAAGGTTTTGTAAGGGTAAATATTGAAAATTATCTAGGTATATGTTTTGAAAATAAAAATTTGAAAATAATAAAAAAAAAGAGAAAATGTTTCTATATTTGTCATGTTGGGCAAGAAAAGTCAGATTAAAAAGGAAAAGACCATACATAAGAAAGGGGGGGAAAAAGTACCAAGCAAACAAACAATAACATCAAAAAAAGGGTGAAAACACTATTCTTTGATCTACATTGAGTCTTTATAATCTCCCTAGATGCTGATGGCATTTTCCATCTCAGATCTATTGAAATTGCTTTGAATTACCTCATTGTTGAAAAGAGACAAGTTCAGTACAGTCGATTATCACATTACCTTCTTGTTGCTGTGGACAGTGTTCTGGTGGTTCTGTCCAGCATCACAAGCTATCTAATGGACACCTTGAACTGGCTGTTCTGTATGATAGCTTACACTCAGCATGCCTAAAACTGAACTTACTGTGTTTCATCCCAAGTCTTCCCCTTCTTCCTCTTTTATACTATTATTGTGAAGAGGCATCTTCCCAGTCACTCAGTCTTGGTTTTCATCTTCAACTCCCCACTCTTATACTCCATATATGTCTAGTCAGTTGCCAAGTCTTGTTATATCACTTGTGTATTTCCCATTTTCTTCTCTGACAATGGCTTTGCCATGACACAGGCCTTCATTGCCTCACACCTGGAATGCCTCAATAGTTTGTGGGCTGAACTCTCTGCCCCTTCTTCTGTCGAGTTGGTGTGCAAGTCTGACCACATCACCAGCCTCTTAAATAACCTGCACTCACTCTGTGTTGTCTCTAATATCAAATATAAAGTCATATTTGTCTTTGAACTCCCTCTGTAATATAGTCTCTCTTGCTTTTCCCCAATCAAGATACTCCATCAGTTACTGACTCTGAGTCTTGTCATTGGCACTTCCTCATCATTAGAACTCTCTTCATCTTGACCTTCTAGATTTTCTGACTTCCTTCAGAGGTCCCTCTTGAACAGGAAACTTTTCCCAGTTCTGAGACTATTCCCAGTTTAACCTATGTATAACTTGCTTGTACATAATTATTTGCGTCTTGTCTCTCCCTTTCACCTGTGAGCCCCTTGATTTCTGGTATGTAATAGACACTTAATAAATACTAGCTTAATGACTGAGATGACTGAGGGGGTACTCACTATTTACTACTGAGTTTTGAGGAAAATACCCTTTGGAAAGAGCATAAAAAGCACTTTGCCTAAAACATAGTCATGAAAGAGAATAATGTACAAGTGTGTACTGAGTGCAAATCCATAGAGAAGTGCTTATCTGTACTGACAGAGGAAGTCGCACCCCCATTGCTGAGATCACAGACCTAGCTCCTAGCCTGGATCAGTTTAACTACAAATATTAACATATTTATATCCTTCCTTCCTTGCTCAATCATAGACATGTACACACTTAGACACCATAGTCAGAACTAGTTAAAATGTATCTGGGCTGTAACTTGTCTTCAGAGTTCAGCTAACTAATTTAAATCTCGCTATATAGCACATTATATTTGTATATCTTTTTTACTATTGGAGTCCCTGGGCCCGTGTTTAAATCCTGACTCTACTCCTTATTACCTGTGTGATCTTATTTAAATCATTACATCATTAGGTCTTAGTTTTCTCAACTGTAAAATGAAGGAATTGGACTAGATGGGTTCTAAGATCTTTTCCAGCTGTAATTCTGTAATGCTGTGATCCCTAGTTGGAAATTTGTGAATATATTATTATAAAGAATTAATAATCTACTCAGAATGTCCACATTAGATTTTTGATTAAAAAAATTTTGGGGGAAAACCTTTTTTCTTCAGAGTAGAACCCTTGGCTACATTGATTCCTTTAAACACACTTGATTTGTCTTCCCAAAATACCAATATTTACAAAGGGCTGTAAAGTGCCTTTTCTGTCAACAAAATTGGAGTGAATTTATATTTCCATCCTCATTTTGTTGTGCTTCCTGTATTTGCTATATGAGTTTCTTCTAAGAAATTGGAATTTTCAAATTTAAAAATAGTGTCCTCTATATAACTCAATATAAATATGGCTTCCCATTCTGATAACCTTTACAGGAAAGTTCTCAACACAGGACTATAGAGTCTCACAGGACGTGATAGGAGTCATCTTTTTCTTGTATAATTTTAATTTGCTTCCTAATGTCATGCTCTTTTAAAAAATAATAATAACAATATTATTTCATCTATATCCCAGTCTCTAAAACCTCTCTAATGCACTCATCCTTTCCCAAGAAGCCTATTTAGTTTGCCAGTGTTTGCTAAAGATGTTTAGCTATTATGAACATTTATAATCACAATAAGATAAAACCAATCTTGTAGTAAAAATGGGATGTGCATTTTGGGACTTCACTAGTCATTTTAACTTTTGTCCTGCCACTGGATTCAGTGATGACTTACTTAGTGCAGCTCCAGGCTGACTTCAGATGTCATTGGCCCTCTTTGAAAAAGGAAGAAGAAACAGCAACAATTGATAAATAGGATGAAACTTTTTTTTTAGCTTTAGTTCCTAAAATAGGAATATTGAGTACAAGAATGTCTGAATAAAAGAACAAAGCCCAACTTTGTCAGGAAAGAGGAGCTGGAGGTGGCTGATGGATCCTTGTTTTCTAACCAAATTTCTTCCTTTTTGTCAGGCCAGTCCCAGGCAAGTAAGTAGGTGGGCAGGATGAGTTGATGAAGAGGAAGTGAGGCAAGGCAGGCCTGGAAGTGATGGCATTTAAGGTGGTTCCCAAGGAGAGAAACTAATATGCTGAAAAGCCATTTTACTTTCCTCTGGTCTTTCCCCTTCTCCATCTGTCCATTTCCTTAACAATCACACTTCTCCTAGGCCAGGTCCACGTCTTTGTCAGGAGGCCAACCTTCTTCCTCCTGTGCCCTCTTTCCTTCCTTTTACCTCTTATGATAGATATTTAACACAAGAATTTTTATTTCAATATTAACTGTACTTTCTCCCTAAAGTACCAAATATAAATTCTTGTGAGATCCTGTTCATACTATACCATTACAAGGTTTTTTCAGAGACAGAGTTTGAGAAGCATTAGTTTAAAGGATTTTGAACCAAAGTTAGATCGGTGGCAATATATTTTTTTTTGGGGGGGTGTAAGGGTAGTTGTATATAATAATATCATCAAAACCCAGATATAGGTCACTCAGTTTATTTCTTTGACAACAAAAGGAATGATAATAGGATTTTCCATATTTAATTTAGTGTTGTTCTCAGACATCCTTAGAATAGAAGTTACCTTCCTTTTTTATTTGCATGAAATTGGTTGAGCTTTCGTAGCAAGAAATGGGTAAGAATAAATAACTATATGAATCAAAGTTTATTAATGCATGTATTCAATATTTCATTTATTGAACTAGCTTTGTAAAGGAAAAAGCTAGGCAGAGAGTTGCTTACAAAGAACATTTGTTTTCCTTTAAGTTTTTACTTACCAAGATATACATATGCCACTAATACTAGATCATCTCCTTTCTTCCTACAAA
Source organism: Sminthopsis crassicaudata (assembly GCF_048593235.1). NCBI lineage: Eukaryota > Metazoa > Chordata > Mammalia > Dasyuromorphia > Dasyuridae > Sminthopsis > Sminthopsis crassicaudata. The sequence goes on from NC_133620.1 coordinate 436,678,077, forward strand.
ATGAATTTCCATATTTAGCTCTTCTGGGTGACTTTCTTCATCAACATCAGTAGTTTCCTCAATCACCAACATAATCTCTGTCATCCACTTTTCCAGCAATATAAAAAGTCTCATCTTTTTTCTGTGCCCCCAAATGCAGTGTCATATACACTCTGAGTATTCAGTTAATAGCTACTAATTGATGGTGTAATTTATGACTATTCATATTTTTGTCTCAGGTATTCAAGAACAAAGCAGTGCAGTTGGCAGGGAAACTCCTTCCTGCCTTTAACACACCTACTGGGATTCCCTGGGCAATGGTGAATCTGAAAAGGTAAAATATGTTTTCTTCAGTTATTCTTTGCCTGAAGAATTAAATAAACCATTATCTTCCTTTTCTAAGTATAGGAAATTCTATGAATCTTTTTTCATTTTCTTTTTTTGCACTCAGGCTTCTATTTTTTCCTCTTCACAGAAATGTTTATTTCTTATATTTTATCTTTATAGAGTTTTCTTTATCTCTGCCTTGCTCCTTTCTTCTGTCTTCTTCCCTTTATTCTGTGTCAGTTCAATTTTTTAAGTAAATCCCAAGATTCTCTCCTATTTTGTCTAATTTGTGAAATTCTTTTATCTACCTGGCTCATTCTGCATAATTATAAAATGTGTCTGCCTCAATTCTAGTGATTCTTTTAGTTCATTCTATGGACTTAAAGGAAAGGAATTTTCCCCTTCTGTAGTGTGCTACCTTTCTTCCTCTTCCAATCAGATGGAAATGACATTCTGAGAGCAGTGTTTCCTTTAGCTACATAATTTATTAATGAAGAGAGAAGCATTGGGCCATGGTGTAGAATTAGTGTTTTCTTATGATGAGTGAAGTTGAAGATTAACATTTTAAAAAACTCAATTATTTTACATCTTTTTTTCCTAGAACATATCCTTGCTTTTAACTTCACTGTAGATCATAGATTTAATAACCAAGGGACCTTAATGGTCAATTACACCAATCCTTGCCTTCTCCCAATTTCATAGATGAAGAAACTAAGGTCCATAAAGTTAAATGACTTTATGCAAGGTCATACAGGTAAAGTATTGTTCTTGTTGAGTTATTTCAGTTGTGTCTGACTCATTATAACCTCATTTGTGGTTTTCTTGGTAGAGATATGGAAGTGGTCAGCCATTTCCTCCCCCAGTTTATTTTATAGGTAAGGAAATTAAGGCAGACAGGGTGCATTGACTTGGCCTGGATCACACAACCAGTAAGTATCTGAGGCCAGATTTGAACTCATGAAGATGTCTTCTTGATTCTACTTTGCTTACTTAGATTGCTGCCCTTTGATTTCAGAAAGAACATGATTTAAATGTTATGTCAGTTAACCTTTAAATGGCATTTAAAGAATTTGTTTTATGATTTGAAATACGCAGAACTGGGCTTTTAAAATCTTTCTTGTTGGGAAAAAGACTCATAAAAATTTTATACACCAATCAATTGTAAAACTTACTCCTCCCCCCCCAAGTAAACAAACAAATAAATATACCCAGAGGGAAGGAGGAGAGAGGGAGGGAGGGGGAGAGAGAGAGAGAGAGAGAGAGAGAGAGAGAGAGAGAGAGAGAGAGAGAGAGAGAGGGAGAGAGGGAGAGAGGGAGAGAGGGAGAGAGAGGGAGGGAGGTGTGTGTGTGTGTGTGTGTGTGTGTGTGTGTGTGTGTGTGTGTGTGTGTGTGTGTGTGTGTGTGTGGTGCACTGGCAGTTGGGATTAGATGAATTGCCCAGGTTTACATAACATGCAGCTGGCTTAGTCAGAGAACCAGTTAAATTTTCATTGTGCATTTAGTTGAAAATCTGCATATGCTACATATTACAACTTGATTGCCAAGACTTAAAGTGATGAAAAAAATGTTAATGATACAGATTAAACTTTAAAGTATGTCATGCAATATATTTCCCCCCCAGAGAAACAGTGGTTAAACATTTATCCTGGCTGGTTGGAAAGAAACTGAGAGGACTTTCTTTTTCTGATACACATTGATAATATCATCCTGGCAAGTCACTTTACACTCCCAACCCCCTAAACCTCTACCAACTACTCCCACCTCCCAGCTCTCCAACGTTATTGAGATGGCAGAGAACTTGTGGACCAGCAAGAATAGTGTAGTCTGCTCACCCTGTGTCCCTACATTCATGATACCACACTTTACCACCTATCTACTCAATACTGAATTTTAACTTTTATCTTGTTCAGCCACTAATTTTTGTCGACCTAGAATCTGAAATTAAAAAAGAAATGATTGTATCTCTACATAGACATGTATCTAGTTAGTCATTTACATTCTGGAGCTCATCTCTCATTTGGATAGTTTGAATTCCAGAAGCATTCGCCCATATAAACAAAGCTTCCAAAGTAAACTCATAATACATAAATGTCATTATCTGTTTAACTTGGAAAAGTAGAGATAGATTGCATCAGACTGGAAGATGAAAACACTTCTGGTCTTTATAAGTACTTTACTAATCCAGCACTTTATTGTGGAATCTACTGACCATGTAAATGTCTCTCTAGTTGGTCTTCTGACAAAAGATGTCAGAAACTTATTTCTCTTGATCCATTTCCACATTGGTATTGAATGTAGGGAGCCCTGGATCATATTCCCAAACATTTAGTAGTCAAAAGAAATCTTTAGTCAGTCAGCAGATAGAATGTAACTCAGTTTCCTTTTCTTTTCTTTTCTTTTTTTTTTTTTTTTAAAGCAATTCTGCTCGTAATGGAAATGTCTTTTCTTTAATCCATATGGTTCCATTTGCTGTTATGTTGTACATTCTCAGAACACCTCTATTTAAATTTTTTTTTTCATTCAAAAGTTTTTGCATCTTGTTTAAGTTATTTTGGTGATTTTATAACCATAGCATCAAGATAATATTTTTAATTTCTTCCAGTTGTGTGTATAATTAAAGGTTTATTTTAAATATAAATATTAGTTATTATTTGACACTCCTCTTTTCCTATCTTATAATGAGGGAAAATAAATTGTAGTTAAGTGATGTGTTTGGGGTTTAGTACCAGATGTTGTAATTGGTGTAGATATCAGATGATGAGATTGAGGAGAGCAATTGGCACCAAATGTTGGGTTTGGTCATGTGAAGAATTCACAATGGCCATTCTCTTTGTCAAAAATGGAGAAGAGGTTATAGACAAAATGAAGAGATAAAATAGACACCAAGGATGGTAACTGATATGGATTTGGGAGAGCAATAGTTAGCAAAGAGAAGGGTTTTAACAATTAACAATGGAAAAGATAAGTTCTTTTGTGGAACTCACGATTAACCAGGAGAAGAAATACTCTGAGGCGTAATACTGAGAAATACTATCAGGATAAATCCATAGAGGAGTTTAGCACCCTAAAAGAGTGAGTTAATCATATGAAGGAGAAAGACACCATGAGGTAGAACCTGTGGTGGGTTTAACCCAAAAGGGGTTCCACAAAGAGGGCATGACCTGTGGATAAGGAAATTGAACCTTGGAGGTTTGACATAAGTGATGAGGTCAGGGTAGCAATTCCTAGATTGAAATAAACATGCGACAAACTCAAATTCACAGTGGCCATTCTCTTTACCAAAGGTAGATTTCTTTAGGGGAAGAGGTTTAAAGACAACTTGAAGAAATAAAATGGGCTCCAGGAGTGTTAAATAAGAAACAGAGTTGGGAAACAAGATTATCATTATCAAGGAAAGGAATTTGGAAGAATCTCTTAAATGAGACCTGAGAATGAAGTTGACTACCTGGTTAAATTCATAGAGGAATTTAGCAGACTAGCCAGAATTAGCTATAATAAGGAGAAGAATGCCCTTAAAGGGCCATATTCTCTTTTAATGTCCTGACCCAATTTCCCTAATTATTCTGACTCAGTCCTGTTTGGTTTCCCTGCTTCAAGTCTTGCAAAACCTCCCCTGCCTCTTTATTGGAATACTTGATAAGGATAAAAGATCTTATGTTTTAGAATATCGGAATGCCTCTCCCCATCCCAAGCTACCAGAATGTCAGATACCGTCTTATCAAGACGCCTCTCCCTATGTCTGGGGTGCCTCCCCCTGATTGTCATCCCCACTCCAGAGGCTCACCCCACCCTGCTCTCAGAACCCTGATTTCACCCCTGCCTCAAGTCTACCTTCTGAGTTTGGGTTTGCCTGCCTTGGTCTAACTGCATAATCTGCTCTGCAATCTGATCCTTTCTGCAGCCCTGTCTGTTCCTCTGGGCGGGGAGGGGGGGGCAGGAGGAGCTACTCCAAGCCTCACCCTTCTCTGCTGGAGTGGGTTGCCCCTCTGAATGGGCAGCATGACTGTCTTGAGCCCTGCTGCTCTGTAAGCAGAGACTGAGTCAAATGCACAAATGACCACAGACCTAATTCACAGTGAATGGTCCATATGCTCCCCAATTGCAGAGGACCTGGCAGGATTGCAATAAGGAGCTTTGTGTATTGCTGATTAACTCTGGGGTTATAAAATTCCTAATCAAATGTTTTTTCCAGCTGGAGTTCAGAATTATACTAAGTACAGTTGCAACATTGATCATTGTTCTTAAACTTAACAGAGCTCTTAAATTAACAAAACAGATAAGCAAATCACATAGAACACACATAGACTACTCAGTCAAAATATTAACACAGACTAGGGTTTACCTGGAAAGAATAGCCCTGAGGGAAGTAGTCAGCTCTAGTCTTCCCTCCCGTAATCTAAAGGGAGCCTTTTTTTTTTTTTTTTTTAAAGACACCCAGATTTATACTCTGGAATGCCCAGAGTTGTGCCAACTGGCACACAGATGTGTCTTAGACACCCAGTTAGGTTTCCCTGTGTCCAGAAGACCCTACTCCCAGAATTTATACTTGTCAGAATTTCATAATTCTGGGAATCCAGATGCTAACATACAGAACAGAACAGGTCTTAAGGCTTAACCAAAAGTACCCAGACAATGGGGGCGTCTACCATCAGGCTGTTGTGGCTGGAAACTGCTCTCTTTCCCAGAGGCTCTGGAAAAAAATCCAGGGGGCCAGCCTCTCCAGGCCAAGAATTCAGATCCCCAGCCACCCTGAGGCCCAAAAAGTCTCTTATGTTTAATCCTGCTCGTTTTTCTAACATCTCGCTGGGGCCTCCAAAATGTAATGCAGGAGAAACTGAGCAAGATAGAGATTAGAGAGTATTCAGTATAGAATTTATTAAATGGAGAGATATACCGGGACCAAATGGATCCAAGGTTGGTCCCAGGGCTGAAGAAGACTATCATCTCAAAGAATCCAGCCCTGAATGTCAAAATGCAAGATTCTTTTATGGGGTAAGAAGAACAATGTTACACAATGGGGGAGGTACCTGGATGGGAATGACCTAATGGGGGAAGGAACCCAGGATGACATGATGGAGGGAGGTACTGGAGAGGCTCCTGATATTCTAATGATGTCTAAAATGGATAAAACATTAAGAGGGAATAAGTATAGCCTAAGCTCTAAAATATAAGACCTTTAACCTATCAAACATTAAGAGGGAATGGTTATAGCCCGAGGCAGAGTAACTAAATAGGACGATTAGGGAAACTGAGTGAGGTCATTAAAAGAGAACTGGGGCACAACATATGAAGGAGAGAGAGAATAATGGGCTTAGTCCTTAGTGTTATTTACAGGCACATCTTTTATAGAAGAAATATAACCTTGGGGGTTTCTCAGGGGAGAAATCAAAGAGGGAGGAGCTAGATGGAATGCAGTTGGCTCACCAAGTCCCAGACCTGTCTAAAGATACACTAATCAGTCTTTTAAAGGTTGTTAATGCCCCAGAGGTTGAATAGAGAATGGAGGTTAATAAAGAGTTCGTCCTTACAAACCTCTACATACATGATAGTCTGGGACTGGTTGTGCTGGATAAAAGTCACTACCTGATCTCCACAGAGGGTGGGACTGTGAGGTTAAACTGATTCCTGTCAGTGCCTCTCAGGAAGTAATCTTCTAGTGCTTCAGACTTTCTCTGCCAACCTGACCTGGTAAGCCAGGATCTCATCAGTAATGCCAAAAGATAACATTGAAAATTAAATTAAAGAGAGGGGGAGGGGAGATTGCTTTAAAATAGCAAGAGTGGTTTTTTCCCTTTCTCTTTCCCTTTCCTTTTTTATTTTTGTCTTGAAGTTAAGTACATTTTAGACTTCTTGCATATATGACCATAGATTTTGAGCTGTAAGTAACCTGAAAAATGACCTCGTTTTACTACACTGATTTCTGTTACAGAAACTGAGAGGGAGGGTATAAGGCAGAACTGAGAGTTAGATCCAGGTCCATGCGGTTGACATCTACTTTTCTTTTCCACTCTCGCCCAAAGATCCCGAGGAAGTCATAACACCTGATTGCCTGGACCTTTTACTGTCCCTAATTAAATCTCCAAGAACTATCTGTTCTACCTTTTTTTCTCTAGTCTTCTATCTTCCCTTCTCTCTTCCTCTCTGTTTTAAGGGCCTAATCTTATAATTTACATAGAAAATTGAGGCCATTTGCATAAATATTGCTTCTTGAACATTATAGACTTTCTTCTCTATCAGGTGATGGTGAGGTCTTGTTCCATGCCAAAGCCATTCCTCTACTTTTGCCTTGTCCTGTTGCCTCCTGTTCGTTCACGCTAGCCAATGATTGCTTTACAATCAGTGCTTTTTCTCTTTTTTTAAAAAAAATCTTTCTCACTTTTAAATATAAATTTCCACTTTTCCCTACCCAGTGATCCTTGTCTAGTAATAAAGAATAAAAGAAGAAAGAGTTAAAAAAAAATCAGTAAAACCAAACAATATATCAACTAAGTCTGATCGTAAGTGCTGTTTTACCATACAGGAGAATCCCCTACCTTTACCAGGAAAGGAGGATAGTGCATTTTTGCATTTTCTCTGGAGCTTAGGTTAATTGTTATATTATGCAGTATTCAGGTTTTATTTATTTTGTTTTCCATTTCAAATGAACTCAAAATGTTTGTTGTTCTGATTCGGATTACTTCACTTTGTATCAGTTCATATGTCTTCCGCCCCTCTTAATTTCATCATAGTCATTGTTTCTTATGATACAGTAATATTACATTTACATTAGTGTACTCCATTTGTTTAACCATTCCTCTGTCAATGAATACTTTGGGTTCAGTTCTTTACTTCTGTAATAAGGAATGATAATATGTTGTCCTCCAGTAATCTGATCCTCCTGAAAAATAACTTCAGCTTTGGAGCTCTTGCTTCATTGATTCCCTTTGTCCTGGGACCTTTTTTTTTTTTTCTGATTTACAGGGTGGAAGTAGACACTCTTTCCAGATGCCCATGCTAGCCATCTGTTCATTTTCTATCCAGCTGCACAGCTGCATTGTGAATTTGCCACCATGTCCTACTTCCTTGGGTACTTTTTTGATGGCAGAAACAGTATTTTTGAGGGGAGGGGGAGGAAAGGGATATTACCAGTGCTTAGCACAGTGTTGTTATTTAGTCATGTTTGAATTTCTGAAACCCCATTTGAAACTTTCTTGGTAAAAATACTGCAGTGATTTCCATTTTCTTTTCCAACTCATTTTAACAGATGAGGAAATTTAGCTAAACAGGATGAAGGGACTTGCCCAAGGTCAGACACTATGGTGCCCCCTCGAAGTCCATTAGCATAGCTTCTGGCACATAATAGGTAGGTAATTAGTATTTGGTGACTGAATCTCTTGGTAAATATAAGATCTTGCTTTTGCTTCTGACCTGTTTATGGTATAAATCAAACTTTGGAATTTCCCAGTCAGAGGATGGTATCATTTTAGTCATTTTGTTTAGCATACCTTCAAATTGCTTTCCAGGCTGAATAAATTTATAGCTGCATTTGTTGTATATTGTTAAGCCACCCTTTGCAGCTCCAGCATCAGTGACAGTATCTTTTGTAATTTGGTTAATTTTGTGTAATAGATGAAATTGAAGAATTGTTTTGATTTTCATTTCTGTTATTATTTACTAAAAGCAACTTTTTGCAAAGTTTCTAATAATATAATATGTAGTATTTTCTAATAGTTAAGCTTTTTCTTATCAAAACTATTTTGTTCATATCCTTGGCTGTTTATGTGACTCCTTCCCTGCTTCCTATAAATATGATTGAGTCCCCTGCATTTTAAATAAACAAAAACAAACTGCATTGAATCCCACCTCTTTCATGTTAGAGCTCTTTCCTATCAGCCCCCTCCTTTTTTTACAACAGAAAGCTTATATACATAGAAAGTATATCTTGCTTCCATTTCCTCTCCCTCCCTTCTCAGTCTGATGCCTGCCTTGTCTAGAATCTAGATGCTGGGAGGGGACCATCTGTCCTGATTTCTTCATAGCTCGAGGTTACAACCCAGAGACTGTGGCTCTAGCACCAGTGTTCTTGCAGTTGTGCCCTTCCCCCCCATCTATCTTGGGCACTATTCTTCTATATTTTCATAAGTTACTATGGGTTTAACTCCTCCCTCTTTGGAGATGACATAGATTAAGATATCTAATTTTGATTCTTAAATCAACTTATCTAGCTCTAACTTCTCAAATGATCTCCAGCTACTGAGTATTAACCTGCATGTCCAGTGGATACCTTAAACTTAAGTTGGCCCAAAGTTAGCTCACCGATTCCCCCAGACTCCTTCCCCTCCCAAATTCTCCTATTACTGGCCAGGGCATCAACTCTCTCACCCCTACAGCCAGTCTTTGCCAAGGCTTTTGAATGTGCCCCTTTTTCTCTCCTGATACTACCCCTGTACTAATCCTCATCTCCTTGGACCTGACCCCAGAGCTGCTGGTGAGCTGGCCTGCCCCAAGGGGCCTCCCTCCCAGCTACCAATGAGATTTTCCTAAAGTTTAGGTTGAGCACTTTCACATCCTTACTGAGATAGTAATGACTTCCTTTGTCTACAAGATTAAATAGAAAGTCCTTATTATGTCCTTCAGAGCCCTTCATAACAAACTTTTCCTACTTTCTCAGTCCTCTCACACTGGATTCTCCCTTGGGTTTCAGTCAGTGAAGTGGCCTTATTGTTATTCCAGGAAAAAGAGTTATCTTCTCCTGGCTTCACGAACTTTCACCTGCCATTCTCCACGCCTGGAATGCTTTCTTTCCTTCTCTCTGCCACCTGGCTTCTTTGGCAGTCTTCAGGGTCTCAATTCCCATCTTCTTCAGGAAGTTCTTCCCCACCCCCCCTAATTCTTGCCCTTGTTGATGTTCTTTTCCCTTAGATTGTGAGCTCCTTGAGGGCAAGGACTGACTGCTGCTTGCCTTTTTTTGTGCTGCTCTCCTTCCTTTCCCCCTGCCCCCCACCAGCACTTAGTAGGAGGCCTGGAATATAGAAGGTACTTAATAATGCTCAGTGATGGATTAGACTGCTCTCTCCTCAGCTTCAGCTTCCTGTCATTATTTGATTTTACTCACAGTTTGATGTCAAAATGCCCCAAGCCGACCTCATTCTCTTCTTACTTTGCCTTCCTTCCCCTTTCTTACTTCTCTTGAGAATGCCTCTAGTCTTTCAGTCACCCAGCTTTACAGTTTCTTGGTCCTCTTTACCTTTTCTAAACCTGCTGAGTCTCAGTAGTTGTCAGGTCTCTTTTGTGTGACATCCACAGGGTTTTTGCATCTGTCCCCTTATTTCTACTAGCATAGCACCCTGATCCAGGCCTATCTTAATGCAGTAATAATTAATCTTTCTCTTCTCTATTCTCCTTTAATTCATAATCATGCTATTCTTCTTTTGATATTTTGTAGCACTCCATTTTACCATGTTTAATCACTTGCACTAAGAACTCCCTCAGCTCCCTTTTGCCTCTCCAATAAAATAAAAATACTGGTTTAGCATTTAAGATTGTTTCCAGCATAGTCCACATCCTAGACAGAATGCCTGCTTAATGTCCTGTGTATCCAGCACTCAGTTCTCCTTTCCTGTCTCTATCTTTGTACAGACGATGCTAACTCCTCTGCCTGGAATCCCTTACTTGGACTTTCTTAGGTTAAGTCCCACTTTTTATATAAGATCAGTTGCTAATGCCAGTTCTGGCAAAATTACTTGATATTCTCTTTGTATAGATTTTATATTTACTTATCTGTGTTCATGTTGTTTCTCCCTAGTAGCATATTAAGTCCTTATAGAACTTAGTTTTTTAAATTCTTATATCTCATCTGCATAGTACATAAAAAGCACTTATTAAATATTTCTTAAATAAATGAATCTGTATATTAATGTTAATTAATATGCACATGGAAGAGAGCTAGATCATGCCCTAAAGTTACACTAACAATGTTATTGTAACTGGTTATTGCAATCTCACATTGAGTTCCATCTCACTCATTAAAAAATCTTCCTTTATTCCTTCCATCTAATTTGTACATTCTCAGGGTGTTTTGTCTTCTCTGAACTACCATAGTACTTTCTATCTGTGTTCTGTATATACACCTTTTACAGTTTATTTTGTATTATTGATGAGGTTTAAATTTAGGGAACCAAAATGAAATTAGAATTTCTGGTGGTCAGGGAGTTAAATGTTAAGGTCTAGTGGCAGGTTCGGGGTTCAGGGAACCAAATGGAGAGGTTTGTCTCCCCTGCAAAACTTTGGGATTCGACGCAAGGGTAGGGAGTTTTGGGGATTCCCTTCTGGCAGCACAGAGTTTCTCTGTAAAATAATTTATAGACCCTAAAACCTAGATTGATAAAAGGGTTTATTATGGGGATTGGAAGTAAGGTTAGAAATCCTGACAGTGATGAGAGTTAGGTAAGGGGTACCTGAATGAAATTAGGGTTAATTGAGGTCTAGGGGCAGGTTTGGGGTACAGGGAATCAAGTAGAGCCCTCCTGAAATCCCTTTGGATTTGGCGCAAGGATACAGAGTTAAATGAGTTCTAGTAGCAGTGCAGAGTCCCCTGTAAAGGAATTTACAGACCGCAAACCTAGATTAATAAAAGAGATTTATTTGGGGTTTGGAAATAAGGGTAAAGGCAGAAAGACCACCAGGGTCAGAGCTGGCGCCAGGCGGACAGGAACCCTTGGCATGGCCGAGGTAGGGATGCCATGTTTGGGGCTCCTGCAAAGAGTGGGCTCCAGGGTTCCCCTTTTTATAATGGGGCTTTTGGTGATCTTGAAGGTGGGTGGAGTCCCAGATTGGCCTCTGGCTGGAGCTTCAGCCAGGGTTAGAATTGAATAGAATTCAATGGGTTTTTAAATTAGGAGGAAGCTGTTTGTGGGGGTTGGGAAAACCTGAGCAGACCATAAGAGTTGAGGGCTGGGACAGCCCAAGTTAGCTCAGATCCTGTGGGGGCTGGGAAAGCCCAGCTATCTCCCATTGGGATTCATGGGGCTGGGAATAAGAAAGCAATCTTTAACTCCTATCAACAGAGGCAAAAAGTCTGGTTAGGAAATAGGTGAGGGTTAAGAGAGAAGCTGTTACGGGAAAGAGTATTCTAGTGGACAGAGACTCCTTGGTATGCCAAGCATAGAGCTGGCATGTTTGGAACCTCTGCAAAGAGAGGGTTTTAGTTTGGCTCTTTTTATAATGAGAGCTTGGCTACAAGCTGAAGGGGACCTGTGGGTGAAGTCCCAAGTTGGCGCCTCTCTGGGTTTTAGCTTGAGCTAGATTTTGAATTGAATTCAGTGAGTTTCCAGAGTGAGCAGACCCCACCCAGATAACAAGGGTGAAACTTTGTCCCCTGGGGCAGGATCCCTTTTTGAGGCAGAGTGGAAGGAGATTTTCTCCTTCATGGATTTTCAGAGTTTCGGGGTCCCCTCTTCATTATGATTTTTAGTATATTTTTCTTGTACTTCCTTTTAACCACCTTGAAGTCAAAGATCACACTATGCTTTTCTTTGCAACTTAGTAAATGCTATTCTTTTAATAGATTCTTAGTATAGATCTTCTATAATAGTCCAGTGACAGTGAATTGTTTGTTTTTTTTTTAAACTAAGTCTCTATCTTGTATTTAATCACTTAAAGACTGCCATTAATTTAGACAAGCCTCTAAGTGAATTCATATGGCTTACTTACGAAATAAAATAACAGATGTTTTTATTATGAATCATCCAAGGGATTTACCCTTAGCAAATGTGTCAAAGTTATTGATAGAATATGGGTCTATATTGAAAAGAATAGTTACATTCTCTCTTCCTCCCCCCAAAAAAAGTTAAAAAAAAATAGATTCAATTTCAGTTTAGGATTATTCCTAGATGACAAAATTTAGACGTATTAGTCATTTCTGTCCTTCTACTGCTCTAGACAACTAGAATTCACTGTTGTGACAGCTTTAAGAAATGGCAAAATAATTCTTTAGCTTGATTGTTTAACATGTATATTTTCCTACTCATTAATTTTATTTGAAGGAAAATGTATGTTGATGGCATAGTGATACATATGGCTCTAGATGACTCAATTCTTTTTTTGGGAGGAAAACAATACTAAATTCTTAACAATGTACCCAACAGAAAGGAACTATAGGTCTAAAATCTAGCAAAATTGTGCTATATTTATTTTTCTGTATCTTTTAAATACACAGGCATCTTATAGAGTTTATCTTTTTCATTTATGGAGCTATTTTGCTCTGAAAATCTTCAATTACTTTTAGAATGGCAATGTAAAAAATTTCCTTAAAGCAAAACAGATTTTCACAAATCTACAATATTTAAAATTTTTAAATCTATAGTCACTCAATATATTGAGAATCTGTGATTGCATCATCTGTGAAGAATTCCCTTCATCACAGATCATTACAGCCCTTTTGATACTATTTAGATGACACCTGGTAATTCAACTCAGCCTCCCTCAGCTTCATTGTGCTAAGATAACACACAGCCAGAGCTAATACCCGAGACCTTTCCACCTTGGCAGCATCCTCCTCACCATGATAGTGAATCGGAGAAGGAATGGAGGACCTGTAATTATGAATGAATAGACTGAACTTTCAGAGTAACTTTAATGGTGCTATCCCCTATGTGAAAAGCATTGGGGCGCAGTGATAGCGAGCTAGCCCACCTCTGACCCATCCCAGATACATGACCCTGCACACTCTGCTGAACCTTTCCGTGGCTGTCTCAGCTCCTTCAGATTCTTAAGTGGAAGAGAAGAGGCCAGCCTGTATTGGAAGGAGTTTCTCCGATGGGTGAAATCACCCACTGACTCCTTCTTGGGACTGTATGACAAGCACAGGCAACACCTAGGATTCTAGAGGTCATAAGCAGGGGGATAGTGTGGTGCTTGAAGAAGACCACTGACAGCTCAGTGGTGGGTGGACCAGGGTGGGGATAGACTTAAGGCCTGCAGATCTATGATATCCCCAACTGAATTAATATAGAAAGAGAAGAGAGGGGCCTCAAGAGAGAGCTTAGGGACACCTAAGTTTAGTGGTCATGACCTGGATTAGGAGCCAGTAAAGGAAACCAAAAAAAGAGCAGTCACATAGGTAGGAAGGGAATTGGGAAACAGTAATGTCATGAAAACTTAGAAGAGAAGAGAACCTCAAGCAAAAGAGGTTGATTGACGATATTAAAGACTGCAGAAAATTCAAGAAGAATGAGGACTGAGAAAAGGCCACTGTCACTTAAGAGATCATTAGTAACCTGGAAGTTACATCATAGTATAGGCTAGTGTGGTTGAAGGCATGGACTAAAGTGGTGGCCAACTAGTAGGGGAAAAGGGGCTTGTATAGTGCTAACTATCTTGTGGTTGTAAATTTGATATTATGTGAATGATTGAGATGGGTTATGGGAAGAGGGAACTGTTAGGAATAAGTCTGAGGTTGTGAATATGATCTCTATCAGTGTAAGAGGAAATTTGGAGGATGGGATTTAATAAGTTCTTTATTAGATATGCTGAAGAATAAATGCTTTGGGGACATACAAGAGAGAGTTGCCCATCTGTATTTGCGTTAGGGAACTCCTTCCACCACTCTACCCTTACCAAAAAGAGGACATCAATTTGAATGCCCTTTAGCCAGTTGTTGATGTCTACTAGAACTCAAGTGAAAAATTAAAGCTAGATATTAACTTCTAGGTAATAATTGAACCGGTCAACACCAATGAGATCACTGAGAAAGAGACAAAAGTGCCCAGGACAGTCTTGGGGGTAGAAGGAGGCATAGTGACATGACATCAAGGTTGGCTCTCCCCTGCTCTAACTTGCTATCTGCTGGACCCACTGCAGGGAACACAACCCCATCTTGCCCCTTTTCCCCCATAGAGCAGTACAGCAGAAAAGCTGGTAACTCAAGTTTCTTTGATCTCAGACTGCCAGTAGACACAGGAAAATAGACAAGCAATACCTACTTCCCTGTAAGTTATGGACTCATACTTTCCCTAGTAACCATTTATTGGCTATTGACTAATTTCTCCTTTCTACTATACCTATCCTAGAGCACCATTCTGATGTAACCCTTGAACTGCCCTCATGCAATCTTGGTAGGGGACCATCTGCTCTGCTATAACTCTCCAACATTCCTTGGGTCTTGTCAGCTACTCTGGTACCTTATCTAAGTATTACCTGTCCACTGAGAACATGAGCCCCTCTTTTATGTATTGTAACTTATTATATTGCAAGCTCTTTGACAGCAATGTTTGGGTTTTCTATTTGTATTTGAACTGAATAAATTAATTTCAGTTATTTTGAATTTGGGGGCAACCTGTCTTGTCATATATGTCGATTCAGAGAGGGAACTGTTGAATAGGGAAAACCTAAAGATTAATGGGAACTGTGATGTGATCAAAGGGAAGACTCTTGGAAGAAATGGAAAGGGATATGGTCAGGAATACAAGTAGGGAGATTTTCTTTTGTAATAAGAAGGGGGATTATGTAGAAGGTTTTTTATTTTTTAGATAGAGACTAAAGGAGCTGAGAAAATAGCATAGATAATCTCTCTTTCTCAGTAAATTAGGAGGTAAGATCTGCTGTGAGGAATGGGAAGGATTACCATAGGAAACTTTAAAAGAGAAAGAAGTGTCTAATAGCCAGTATTTTTGAAGGATGAATAGCAAAAATTAATGCAGACTCTTAAAACTTAATTTTCTAAATAGCTAAGTTTTCAAAGGGGTGGACCAAGTTCTGATCATTATCTTGAGATGAATATAAAAATTAAATGTAATCCTGGATGTGAAAGATGGGGCTTTGCTTTTCCTTTTGTATATGTGCCTCTTATTTCTCTTAATCTTATGGATAATCGTGAACATTTTAGGAGGAAAGAAAAACATTATTTTTATATTCTTACAAAATCTGATAGCAAGTAAAGGCATTGAGCATTTATGGTAAAATTCAATCTCTACTGAGACATTTTGAATTCTGATTTAATAGAGTTTAATAGCCACTAAAGAAAAAAGTTACAATGGCAAGAATTTGACACTTGGATAGGACTGGACAGGACCCTTATTTTTATTTTATACACAAAGAATCTTGAAACATATTGAGATGTTAAGTGACTTGAACAAGATTCAGTTCAAAAGTGCTTTCCAGATATTGTGCAAGGTATTGGGAAATTGACAAAAATGAAACAACAGCCCCTGCCCTCAAACATCTTGCATCTGAAGGACTTGGGCTTAGCAAAATACAAGGTTTTTCAGAAGTGATTCTTTTTTGTTGATAGATTTGTAGAAATAGGGAGGTAAAGGAGCAATTTACTTGAACTCTGCCTTCTTATAACGTCTTCTTTAGAGTCATTTGCATTTTCCCAAAATGTTTAAATTTGGTACATATTTTTATCTTCATTCATTCTAAAAATTAAAGAATTTAAATGTTGATATGGCATTCATTCATCTTGATAGTAACTTTAAAATGATCTATATCTGTAGTAAAGTTTTTGTACAGTCAATTATTTCTTTCAGCAGTCTTTTAAGGAACAAGTAAGTCATTTGAGGTAGAGTGAGAATTTAACAGAAGAGAAGGTTTAGTTCTTAGATGAATTCACATATGATTCAAACATTGTAATGATGGGAAATATCTGTAGAGGAACTGGTCATAATATTTTTTGTTATTTAAACAGACTCGAGTATTAACCAAATTTTTTTAAAAGCTTTTATTATGTAGTTATGAAATATAAATTCAGCTCTTATCCTGATATATTGTTTTAAAAATTGTTACTGGTTTTTATTTTTATTGTTTGATAATTTTAATTAAAATATAAGACAAGAACTGAAAGAACATTAAGTAGCATAGTGCTGTTAAGTGACAAAATTTTAATGTTATCCATTAAATGCTGAATAAAAAGTAAAATAAAATTTGAATTTTGGGATTGTTAAGGAAAAAAAGAGGCTTGCATAGGTTAGAGAAATAACTATAGATACAGAAGCACCTGGATTCGAGTACTGACACTTTTTTCTCCTCAAGGCAGTTGGGTTTAAGTGACTTGCCCAAGGTCACACAACTAAGAGTGTTAAGTGTCTGAGAACAAATTTGAACTCAGGTCTTCCTAACTTTAGAGCACCAGCTAGCTGCCCCTGAGTACTGACTCTTAACAAAGTGTGGTCTTGAGCAAATCGATTTACCTTTCAAAAATTTTCTTAAGTTACATAAAAGCTGCAAATCTATATTGTTGGAAGACATTTTATTTTTTGGAGTTTTCTTATCCTGATGAAATCACAATTTTGCTTTCATTCTTTCCCGACACCCACAAAGAACTTGATGACTTTAAATAAAGAAGAGACTCCTATTTTGTCTGGACTTCATGCTTCAGCAAGAAATGACACTAGTGTATTATTTATAATTTTAGGAAGAATAATTTATTCAAGAAATTTTAATGGTGTTATGAGTTAATAAATAAATGTACAAATATTGGATTGTTTACTCCCTTTTCACTAATGGATTTATTGCTACTATTTCTTCAACAAAGAGTAGTTTAATACATAAGTGCTCAGGAAGATTAGATATGCTCATAGGATGGAAAAGAATATCAGTGAGTAACAGAATCCCAAGATAGCTCAAGCAGCAGTAAATCTTCTCATCTACCTATCTCCCAGTTGTTCTTTTATCAAGAAGTTAAGGAGCTTTTGGTATAATCTCCCTTGTTTTTCTTACTTGCTGCTATAACATTTTTGTATATCCATTTTTTCTTTCACTCTCATTTCAGAGTCATAAAGTCTGCTAACACATCGTTTTTCCCTCGTTTCTTCCTTATTCTTTTTCTTTTTCATGCTTCCTTTCCCTCTAACCACAAATGCATGTGTCTTTGCTGTTCTTCAAGTTACTGTCCTTTTGTTTCTTTCATTTCACTACCAGATTCTAAACACTTTATTTTCCTGTCATTTCAGGTGTTTCCTTAACAATCAGCTATTTGTTATAATCTGATTTCACTTTTTAAATTCATTTTCTACTCTAAGCTTATGGAGTGTTTTTGCATATCATTGATTTGTTGTTCTTCCCTTTTGTTACTTTTAACTCCTGAATATGTTATATGCAATATATTCAAATTGATAAAAAGTGTTTCTTTTTAAAAAATACTCTTGATTTTGCTCTCTCTAAAAGTATTGGTTATATTCTAATTCCTTTCTATTGCATTTACTATTGCCCACTTCATTCTTTAAAATCTCCTTCCTTTGTTTTGTGATACAAATTAATTGTCTTGGTTCCATTTTTACTCTTAGGTCGATCTTTCACCTTTTTTTCCTCATAATTTCTTGTCTACCTCTAACTGTGGACTGACCAAGGCTCAGTCCTAAGCCCTCTTCTTATATGATACTCTCAACCCTGAAGAAGTCATTCTTCTAAATTCAACTATTACCTCTAGGTAGACATTCTCATTTCTGTATCTAACCCAGATCTCTTAAACTTCATTTATCTCTCTCCATCCTTTGGATGATTAATCTGGATTGTCCTTCCCCATGCCTTCAATATGTCTAAAAAATTCCTTATTTTTCAAACATAAACATTCCCCTAGATTATTCTGTTTTTAAAATGGTTTAAAATGAAAAGACATAGTTTTCCAATCACACTGGTTCAACATCTGGAATAAAATCATAAATTTTCAGAACTGTAATAATCTTCAGCTAGTTGATCCCTGAATCATCTTTGACTTTATTCTAGATTCTATCATTGTGCCTCCCATATTTATCTAATCATTTGCCAATTCTTGTGTGTTCTTCCTTTTGTGCTATCTTATGTAGCTATTCTTGATTTTTCATTCAAATTATCGTCTTAATCTACCACTTTTATCACAGCACATTTCAACTATTTTATTGTTTTCTGCTTCTTTCCTTTATGTTTATGAATTTCCTTCAGTAAAATTGGCTTACCCCATCACTTTCTGAACATGATATAGAGAATCTCACCTGGCTTTTTGAAATTCACACCAGATTCTTTCTCTGAAATGTTGTTGATCCTTCATTTAAATCCTATTCTTATTTAAAAAAATTCTTTGGAGATTTCCCTGACTCACGTGATAATGATGATGATCTTTATTTATTGCATCCTGCTATTAAGTGGAGGATATATGTGGTTCATGGTTATTGTATAATGAAACTTCTTTTTACCTCTGTGGATTTGTGAAGTTTTTCCATGACATACTCAAACAGCATATACTATACAACTATAACAAATATAACACAACAACTATATAACTATAATATCCATAAGATGTTGATATTTAAATTATGTGTATTTATTGATGATTTTTCCAGATTTTTCTCCCAATTTTAATTTTCTCCCTCTTATTTTTCAGTGGAATTGGACGAAACTGGGGTTGGGCCTCTGCAGGTAGTAGCATTCTGGCTGAATTTGGTACCCTACATATGGAATTTGTCCACCTCAGCTATTTGACAGGGGATCCAGTTTACTATCAAAAGGTCAGTCTTAGTTTCATTAAATTGGAAATGTTACCTTTAGAAATATGGGGGGCAAACTCACTTCCAATTGATCAATGATGGACAGAGGTAGCTACACCCAGAGAAGAAACACTGGGAAGTGAATGTAAATTGTTAGCACTAATATCTGTCTGCCCAGGTTACATGTACCTTCGGAATCTAATGCTTATTGTGCAACAAGAAAATGGTATTTACACACATATATTGTATCTAGGTTATATTGTAACACATGTAAAATGTATGGGATTGCCTGTCATGGGGGGGAGGGAGCTGAGGGAGGGAGGGGATAATTTGGAAAAATGAATACAAGGGATAATATTATAAAAATATATATAATAAAAATAAAAAAAAAGAATTTATAACAATTAAAAGAACAGACTCAAAATTATGATGTTAAAAGGGAATGTAAAATGTGGTAATCACAACAAATCACCCTCACCTATCCAATTTTATTGATGTTGAACTTTGGGGCCCATAGTATATCAAAAGCATGAAAATTATATAAGAATGGAAATGTGACATATGGGGAAAGGTTAAGAAAAAATGAAATTATTTAACTCAGGAAATTTGAGTATCAAAAGAATTAGCCTTAGAAATACTTAAAAATACTACACAAATGGCAATGGCTTTCTTTGTCCATTTCGTAAATGTAGTACATAAGAAAGTTACATAATTCTGAATTTTTGAAGGGCTTTAAATGGCTATTATCATTTCTCACCTATTTTTTTCTACAGTATCAAATGTCATGCCATCATCTTGTTCATCTTATGATTGCATGATTTAGTATATTGATTGTTGAAGACATCTCAATATCTTCATTTCTTCCTTATATTAGGACAAGATTTGATTTATTTAACTTCTACATATGCATAGTACACATAATTGAAATGAAGAGATAAATGATTAAATCTATCTTTACATAGCAACCTTTAAGATATGTGAACCCAGACATTTTGCCTAATATCCCAGTTTTTCCAAACTGTTGTTCATAAAAGGTAGTTTCCTGACATCTGTATATATTTTAGTTTATGTTTGATAAAAATACACAAATAATAATAATGTCAATGCTTCTTTTAAAATCTCTAAATATAGTATTCAAGATGTTGGTCCAACTAATGAAGAATGTATCAAATCTATTGCCTCCATTCACCTGAATATACTTAAGAAGTCTACAATTATAATTTTATCAGTATGGAGAAATATTGCCAACATTCCTTTAATCAAAAAAGGAGCAAGGCATATGTAACTTAAGATATTAAAGAGCTATTTGGGGGAAACTAAGAGGTTAAAAGACATGTCCATGAACTTATAGCTAGGCTATAAGCTAAGAACTCCCATCTTTGTGATTCCAAGGCCAGTTTTCTGGTGATTATGCAATGTAGCCTTTCAATAAAACTTAAACATTTTTTTATTTAAAAAAAAAAAAAGAAATATGGGGGGCAGCTAGGTGGCGCAGTGGATAGAGCACCAGCCTTGAATTCAGGAGGACCCAAGTTCCTAGCGGTGTGACCCTGGGCAAGTCACTTAACTCCAGCCTCAGGGGGGGAAAAAAAAGAAATATGAACAAAAATTATTAAGGAGAAAGTATTTGACTTTCTTACTTGTCAGGACCTTGTCCTTTATTGATAAAATAAACTGTGTTCTTTTTTGAAAACTTAATCAAAGTGTTCTGTTACTTAAGCATCATTTAATTTTTTAAAATCAGTGCAAATATCTAATTGAATATTCAGCACATAAAGAGAATATGGAATTCAAGAGAGGGGAAAAAAAGCCAAATTAATGTCAAAAGGATGATATTTACATGGATGTTTTATATTGTTTACATTTTATTTTGTTCAGGTCATGCATATTCGGAAACTGCTTCAGAAAATGGATCGGCCTGATGGGCTTTATCCAAACTATTTGAACCCCAAAACAGGCCGATGGGGTCAGCGTAAGTATTTAATCATTAACATTTGCATCTTTATTATTAAAACATAATGTGTTCTGAAACACATTTTTTAGATACTTAATATTAAAAATATTTTAGAACAATAGTTTTGGAAAAGAGATTAGGGCATATAAGATCACGTAAGAAATAAGATGTTTTTGCATCTTAATATTCCTGCTATCTTGCACACTTTGCCTTATGCTTAATTTTTATCTTAACTTTGTTATTGATTTGTTCATTTTCTTATACCAGAGAGCCTTGTATCCTGAACTAACACGTACTTTTAAAAATATGTTTAAAATGGCACATCTGTTCTGTTTATACTAGTTGAAGGTGGTGAACCCTTTGAGAGAATAATGAGAATGAAGGGCAGTCCACACTATCATGGAAGCAGATAGATTTTATTAATGGAGGTTATAAGGCTCACATTAGAGAGTAGCAGGACAGTGAAAGATTTGTGAACCACCCTTAAACTAGGTCAGATATTATATAAAAATAGGACAGAGAAGACAAAGTGCCTGGGCTGATGAGGGTCATATGAGATGGTTGAAGTTTCTTTTGCTGTTTACATTACTTGTGGCATTGTAGGTCACATTTTCACACTCTGTTCCCCCAGTGTACAGTATATATGTACATATCTCTGTATACCTTTATGTTTATGTGCACCCTTCTTGATTCGCTTGTGAATATACATCTATATATTTATAAATGCTTCTTTACACAGGGGAATGTATGTTTGCATGTGTATACTAGCTGCTCAGTAAATCCTTTCTTCTGTTACATACAGTCCACTAACAAGTATTTATTAAGCATTAACTATACGGTAGGCGCTATACTTGATGCTATGGACTTTGGCAAAGATAAAATAACTTCTGCCCTTCAGAAACTTATATTCTGTCAGGAGAGACAACATGCACGTATAAATAAGTGTATACAAGATGATAAAAGAATTTTTAAGAGACAATGTTAGGAACTGAGAATATAGGAAAAATTTCATGTAGAACATATTGGAGCAGTTTCAAAGTTTTAGATATGAATATGGGCAAGAGGTATATTCCAGGGAGAGAAGACTGTATAAAGGTTTAAAAATGGGAAATGGAATTCTACAGAGGATTCAATTCATGTCATTTACAGGAGGAGTAGTGTTAAACCTCTAGGGAAGTTTGGAAGAAGGATCTGTTTTAATGAAAAGATAATGAATTTTGTTTTCACTCAAATATATGCATTTAATCAGTATAAAATGTTGATGATTTAAGACTGGAGTAGAGGACAGAGATGAGGGCTGCCTACACAGAGTCATCTGAATAGAAAAGATGAAGTCGTGGGAATTGAACTGATGAAATAACTTAGCTAAACGTTATAGAAGGGAAATGGATAGGATTCCCAGGATATAGGATTATATCTACAATTAGAAGACATGAGATGGGTGATAGTCGAGTATAAGAGACTGAGCAAGAGTGATCATATAGGAGAGAATGTTGTCATGAAAAAACCAAGGAGAAGACATACAAAAGAGGATAGACAGCCATTAGTGTCAAATGAAGGACAAATGCTGGAAAATGGATTTTTGTTAAAGGAAAGGGGAGTATTTAAGAGATTATTGATAACTTTGAAGAGAGTTGCATTTAAATAAGGAGGTTGATTAAAGGCAGATCTGATGGTTCCCATCAAGGTTAGGTCATTTCAATGTTAGTACAAAATGAAGCACTCATAGGACAGCGCCTTTTGGATATCTCATTGACTTTTCAAACTCAGTATGTTTAAAACTCAACTAATCTTATCCCTATATCTTTCCCATATTTTCTTTCCTCCTAATTTTTCCTCATTTATCTTGATACATTCTCCTCCCAGTTACCCAATAGAATCTTCCAATAGTCAGTAAGCCTTTTTGGTAGCCTGCATGCACTATGCTGGACTTTGGGATACAAATATAAAACAAGAAAGATAATCCATACCCTCAAAGAGCTTGATATCTAATAGAGAAAAACACAAAGACAGCTGAAAAGGGGGAGTGAGGGAGAGGGATGACTTGGTAGAGAAACTAGATAAGCCCAACTAAGTGCAGCTGCATGGGAAATGAGATGTCAATCGTGTTCCTTTACTGGGAAAAGTTTGCTGTTCCACCCTCTTTTTTTTTTTTTTCCCCCCCCCTAAGGTGGGAGTAACAAGACTAATTGGATCTTACAAATTGATGAAATTTCTCAGTATGTTGGGGGCAGGGCAGGGAGGGAGGAGGATATGGTAGAGAAAACTGAGAGGTGTCTGAGAACTACTTAACTTTTTTTTCTTCCTCATCTATACTTCCATTCATTTACCAAGTTCTATCATTTCTGCCTCTGTACCTGTCTCAAATGGTTTCCTTCTGTCACTTCACATTGCCACTATCCTAGTTTCCTTCAACTCTCTTGCTTAAGCTATTATGCTAACCTAATTTGTCTTTCTTTGTTCTTAGCCATCACTAAACTATCTGTCATACACACCTGCCAAATAATCTTCCTAAGGCATGGTCACACATAGCCCTCTATTCAAAAACTTTTCATTGACTCCTTGTCTTTGGATTAAAATCCAAATTCCTTAGCCTCTCATTTAAGATCTATTACATTTGGACTTCATTCTGCCTCTGTCTTTTTCTTTTCACACACTTTGTTTCTGTCACTTTGGGCTGCTGATTACTCCTGATATTTGACACTTTATCACTTGTGTTCCCACAAGACAGAGAAAGTCAGGAATGAATTTCCTCCTCTTACCTGCATCATATAATCCCTGTCTCCCTTTTTTGATACCTCCTATTTAATTAAATTTGCCCTCATTTCCACTATTATTAATAATAATAAAACAATAATCAATTATTAATGCTCATTTTACCTCTTGTAAAAAAAATCTTCGAACATTTAGAAGTAAAACTCAGTTTGGACAATTATTCCTAAAAGAATCAGTAATATAGAATTTAATTTATTCATCATTTATTTAAAGACTATAAATTTAGACTATGATCTCATGGTTACTAAAAAAAGAGATCTTTTGTTTTCCATACTTATTTCTTTCAGAGTATATCGGGAATATGTGTGTTGTATGAGTGTGTAGACATAGACACATACACATGCAGATTCACTAGTTATTTGGCACTAGTTCTTTAGAATTTTAAGAGAGCCTTTTCTGATAGCACTTTAGCAGCTGCATTCCTCAGTGAGACAGTTCATCTTGCCACATTTTGCTTTTTTCATATTTTATATGTATATCTGAAAAGTATATCAGATTCTTTTTGCAGTATACATCTGTCAAGACTATAAATAGTCTGCCAAACAAATGGTGGATTGAAATAAAATTTAACAATTCAGCTTTGGCTAACTATTATAATCACTGTAATGATAATGTCTGTGACTTGCACATAGCAATCACAGAGACTAATGACTGGTAATTACCTTCAAGAAAAGCATTTGATAACAGTTATACAAAAAAGAATTATCTATAAGGAGCCTAAATTTGAAAGAATATCATTAAACTTTTTTTTGGGGGGGGTTCCAATTTTGCTATTTCATAAGCATCTTTTCATTCTGAATTACAACTTTATATTTATGAGGGTAAAAAAGCTCAAGTCAAGTCATTTATCCAGTGATTTTTAAAAGGACAAAGTAGGTAAATGGTTTAGGGTTAACAAAATTTTTGTTTTCTCTGGGACGAGTTATTTGACATTATTGATTTGTGAATAAACACATTACTTACTTGCTGTACTTAAAACAAACAAAAAATTAAAGTCCTCTGCTGATTATCATGGCTATTCTGAAAGATAAATTTTATTTGCTTATTATGCTAACAATAGCATCTAAAGAAAAGGGGTATCGCTCTCTTATGCACAAAGATAACAGTCCCTGAAAATTGGTTTAGGAAGATGGTGTCAGTGAGAATGCCTAGTAAAATGCCTGGCAGTAGTTGGCCTTTTTTAAGTAGCACAGAGGGTAAGCCGACTAGACTTGGAGTCAGGAAGATCTGAATTCAAATTATACCTCTGGCACTAGACAGTTCTGTTATCCTAGTTGATTTAACAAATCTCTCAGCCTCAGTTGCCTCATATATAAAATAAGGATAATAATAGCACCTACTTCATGCAGTTGTGAGGATCAAAAATGATATAATGCAGGTTTAGAACTTTGCAAACCCTAAAACTACGTAAATTAGTCATTTTGTCTCTAGTTTTCTCCTTTTTGTAAATTGAGGAGGTTGAACTTAAATGACTGCTAAGTTCTTTTCAGCTTCTAGGTCTTTGATCTGATGTTCCTTCTACCTTTTCAAAATCTTTTTCTTCCTACTCTTAGTATTTCCATTGTCTTTGTAATGGAACACCTTCAATACCTCCTATCTTAAATAGCCAGATATAAAGGCAAGTAGGTACAGGTATTTTCTCCATTTTTTTTTTTTTTTAACTGATGAGGAAACTGAAGCTCAGAAATATTGCTGTTAAATGCTATTAAATGTCTTTGTGCTAAGTCTGATTACTTCAAATGACAAAACAGAACCTTGCAGGGTTTCTCCACTGCCTCTACCAAAGATTTCAAACTTGAAGTTCCTACTCATAGGGCCTATAAAACTCTTGAGTGCTCTGAACCATATTAAAATGTAATTTGAAAATATTGAATGAAGTAAATAAAAATGCAGTTTAAATTTTTATTTTGAGGCTTGTTAATTTTTTTTAAACTGGACACAAACTATAGAACACATTTTTTTTTATCCTTAAAAAAGAACCAGTATACTTGTTAGTTCTAGTAATAATTAACTCCTGCTACCCATAGAAGTGAAATATCAACAACCATTCTTTGCCCTGTAATTCTGTGCAGTTTTTGTCCTTGTGTGCCCATAAATCCTCCAAATGACATCTACCAAAAAATCTAGAAGCCTCTATCATATCTTTAGTATCTCAGAAGAATTAATGCATCATTTGGGCTGTATGATTTCTCATTTTTTGTTATGCACAAATTTTTCCAGTCCTACATCAGTCAAAAAACATTTACTATGTACTTATTATTGTTAGCCACTGTATTACTTCTGCCTTTTATACTTTGGCTTCTCACTTCCAGATCATCATTACAATATGAATAGAAAGGGTAGAAAGCTATACCAATTAAAAGAAAGATGCATTTGAAAATGTAAAGAAAGCATGTAATAGGGGAAGAAATAAAGTATTATTTTAGAAATGTAAAAAAAAAAAAAGTGATTATAAATGCTGAGATAAAGAATAGGCAGATACCTTATATATTATTATGTATATTTACATGTCCCAATAACTAACCTGGATTAACTTGATCCTTTGCTTTATTATCTTCTATCATAGAGAAAATATGGGCATATTTCAGTTAACCTCTCTCTTATTAACCAGTGTGGTATTAACTTTTAAGAACATTTTATAAGCCAAATTACTTCTTCAAAGTCAAACAAGCATCTTTTATTCCAAAGGTGAACATTTTAATTTGATTACCTCTATATAATATTAAAATGAAAAGTACTTCATTAAGGAATTTTTTTTTTTTTTTTTGGTCTCAAAGTAAGAGTTTTTTTTTCAAAGTGGTCAAAAGTACTGAACCCCCCCCAAAAAAAAAAAATTGACCAAAATCTCTAAACTATAAACTATATTTATACTAATCTGAAAAGAAAAGTTTCAAGTTACTTTATCAATTACAGTAAACTATTTTTCTATTGTAGCATGAGTAATTTATTTTCGTATTACAGAGAAGCTTCTACTATGCAGAGATTATATAGAATTAAAAATTAGAAATTTATTTAAAAGCTTACTATTTTTCAGTCTTATAAATGGCATGTGACCAATGAATTTTAACTAGTCATTGTGGTTTTTTGGTAATCTTATAGTTGACTTTACTGTTTATAAGATTTACCTGAGTTAATCTCTTGTCAAATAAATTTTTAAGCTCATTGACAACTGCTTTTTGGTCTTTTCTAGTTATGAATAGACCCTGAGAGATTTTAAAGAATCCCTGAATTGGAAATTCTCTGAAAATTGTATTGTGCCATGCTGATAAGTGGAAGAAGACATATAAAATATGTACACATATATCGTGCTGTCTTTTTATTTTGTGCTTTATTAGAGATTGATTAGCCAAATACCTTATTGACATAGATTAGACTGAAGAGAAAAATGGCTGCGTTAAAAGAAACAGATAATTTGTTCATGAGAATTAGGTTTTGCCTCAAGGCCTTTGGTAAAAATGCTGAATAAAGTTACTGGCTTTTTTTCCCCCTATGTTTTTTTGAACACTGCCTTCTTGTTCTTGGTCTCTCTGCTTCCATAGAGGCCTCTGCCCTTCTGCTGTCTTCTATACAGCTTCACCTCAGCCTTGGCTTGCTTTACCTTTCATTGCAGATGATGCCTCCTATAGAAAACTTTCCTGATTTTATTGATTTTATCTCAGTTCTCCAATTCAGTTACTTGATTGTAATTTTTCCATATGTGTATGTATTTTATATGTATGCATATGTATTAATGTTTCACTTCTATTTCTGAATATTTCTTTTTCCTCCTACCACATAGTAAATCGTCACATGTAATCAAGAATATAAAGGAGTGGGGGGGGAGGGGGAGAAAAACAGCCCAGGAAAAATAACTAAAATATTAAGGATGTGCCTGGAAAATTTGAAGTTCCAGAGTCACTTTTTCAGAGAAAGGAGGAAAATTTATTTTCTTAATTTTTCCAGTGCTGAGCTTTATATTACAAAATATCCCATTTCTTTTTCCTGTTCTTCCTGGTTATATTTGTGGTGCTCTTAATTTTTCTTGTTTCACTTGTCATCAATTCATCTAAATCTTAGCATGTTTCTTTGCTACTTGTAGCACAGTAATATTCCATTCTATTCATATTCCACTATTCTGTACTCAGCAGGTATTTACTTTATCATTAAAAAAAGTGCTATAAATATTTTGTTGTATAAGAGATCTTTAGATTTCTTTTATTTACCTCCTCATATCATATCTGTAGTGACAAGATCTCCTCCTTACACAGAATAGGACAGTTTCCTTATTGTTTTTTTAATATCATATTTCCAGAAAGCTTGAAGAAATTCAGAATCCTGCCATCAATGCTTCAATATTATTAGTGCTTCAACAGTTCTTTCAATATTAACTCCCATCTTCTGTCATCTTTATCTAGACATGCAAAATCTCAGAGTTATTTTTATATGTAATCAATCCTTAGCTTTTCCAGTGGTAATGTTTTAGAAAGTGGTGAAGTAAAAAAGTGAATGTTAATACATTTGAAGCTTTGGGAACTAGAGGGTTAACAACCTAGAAAAAATTTTACTGCATAGAATTCTTTGTAATAAAACATTAATTCTGAAAATAGGCACTTTTCTTAACACAGCAACCTTGAAATAACCTATAAAATATTGTGATTAAGAGGAAGGGTAATTTTAGGAGGAAATATAATAAATTTGGTTTGAGACATTTGGGGAGTTGAGATACTTATTATGCAAGTGGAAATATGTGGTAGTTGGAGATGTGAGACTGCAAATCATGAAAGAGATGAGGTTTGTATGTGTAGATTAGAGAGTTAGTTCACGGATTTAGCTACTTAGTATGGCACTGGATAGAAATAAACCACTTAGCTTGAAGTAAGGAACATCCAGATTCAAATCTGGCCCTATTTGCTGCCGATGGACTGTTTTTGAGCCACAGTTTTCTCATTTGTAAAACGAAGAAGAATAGCAGACAATAAACACCTTACAGAGTTGTTGTGAGCATTAGATGGGACAATTTATAGAAAATGCTTTGCAAATTGATGGGCTATAGAGATGTTAACTATAAATCTGTGGCAGCTAATGAGATCATGAAAAGAGTGTAGAAAAGAAAAAGTATATGGCCCAGGACAAAGTAGTTGGGATGAGCCAGAAGGTCAGACTTCTCTCCTGGACTTTCTTCATATTTCAGCTCAAGTGGAAAACCTTTCTTTAGTCTCTTACTTTCCCGTGAATTTGGCAAGGAAACCCCAAATGGGATCATGTAGAATTGGACATCACTGAAGTCAATAAGGAATGGTCCTATTGCTTTATCATACCCTCATTCTGTAATTTCACTCTTTAAAATTCCTTGTTTCCTTCAAAATTCAGCTTATGCATCACACCTTGCATGAAGCCTTTCTTCATACCCATCTCCTTATATCTATTTTCTGGTTTATCTTGTAAATGCTTATATTTGTACATAGTTCTCCCAGTAGAATTTAAAGTCCCTAAGGGCAAGGACCTTGTTCTCAAGAATCCTAGTGCATTGCCTGGTAAATAAGTGCTTCATAAATGTATGTTTGAGTAATCAGTCATTTTATTTCTTGATATCCTGAACAACCTTCTCCTGTAACTCTTGGTTGCATCTTTAATTCAGCTGTGTGTGTAAAGATGTAACCTCCCATAAATTTCACTTGCAGATGGCTATTTCTTTCTCATATCTTTATCAAGAATGTGCTATATGAATTTGTCCATCATTAACATAAATGTTTTATAAAGGTGGGACAATAGGCTAATGTATCACTGGTTAATATGTTGAGTGACAACTTGAATCTATAACATCTTTGGATGCTTGTCCTAGTCAAGTTCCTCTTCCTGTCTTTTGTTTTCTTTAATGTTGTTTCTGTTATTAATGCATTCTTCTTCCATTAATCCTTATTCCTTGTTTAAAAAAAAAAAAAAGAAGAATTAGGATATAGAGAAATAAAGATTGTCAATCTTATCCGTTTGCCCCTTTCCTTTTTAACTCTTACCTCATTTTCTGGCATACTTTTCCATCCTCTGTATGTGTATAATGAAGTCACTAAGTATTTAAATTTTATTAATTTGATTTAGTTTGGAAGATTGTAAGTAGTTCTTGAATTTTGCTGCTTCATTCTCTACAACAGATATTGGATATATGTAAACAAATATTTTATTTTGAGTACTGCAATACAACACAACCAACTGTGCTGTGAAATTGGTTTTTAATACCATTAGTTACATGATGAAACACAATATGCCAACTCCTTTATTTGTCCAAAGAAAATTGTTGATTTACTTTTCCATTTAGCTGTAACTATCTTTTGCCTTTTATATTTATGTATATAGGTTTGAGATTGCTCTGACTTCAACCCAGTAATATTTCCATGTAAATAAAAAATAGCATGATTAATTCAAAACTTTGTTTTAGTATTATTTTTAAAGCACTCAATTTGTTGTGGATGGAGGAGTTAAGGGAGAGAATGGTTCATAGAACAGTCTATTATACTAGTATAGACATGTAGATATCAGTTAGTGTTAAGTGGACCTGTATAGAGTACTTTATAACTTCAAAAACCCTACATTCTTGCACCAGGATAGAATAAATACTCATAGAAACATAAATATGGATATCATGAGAAAATCAGTAATTACAATTTGATCAATGTACATGTTTGCCTAAGTGCAAAGTGGAAGTTGTGGAATGAATTGTATCATTAGAGCTATGTAGAGTTGATAAAGATGAGTTCTTAGAGAAGATGCCTCTGATTAACTTTTCTTTTCTATAGTTGAGACTTTTCTTGTTCTCTTCCCTCAATTTCATATATTGCTTCTGAAGGATGT
Source organism: Sminthopsis crassicaudata (assembly GCF_048593235.1). NCBI lineage: Eukaryota > Metazoa > Chordata > Mammalia > Dasyuromorphia > Dasyuridae > Sminthopsis > Sminthopsis crassicaudata. The sequence goes on from NC_133620.1 coordinate 436,708,374, forward strand.
ATGCTGCTAAAGGGACTTATGGCTCCTACAAAGAAGGTGATTTTAAAAGTATGCAAATCAGCTGAGAATTTCAAGAATGAGAATTTTGATCAGTGGTAGATCTTATTTTTTAATGGTCTCCTGATATCGTTATTTAGGGAATAGTTCTCTTTAAAAAATTTTGCTTTTATTTGCCTTTATTGCTATTTAGAACTTAATCAGTTGCATATAACATTCAGTGTTCCATGGTTTGAAAGACTTGACACACATATTTAAAAGTCTCCCCCCCCCCTTTTTTTTTTTTTTTTTTTTTTTGAGTTTGAAGTTGAATTTAGGGAAAGATAGTATACTCTTAATCTAAAAAACAGTAACCATGACAATAGAAATAATAGCACTAGATGTCCTTCAAGGTCCCTTCTTATCTAAGATTTTTAATTCTCATGATTTCAAAAAATAGCTCTTTTAAAATTGTCTCCCAAATCCATCTGCACAGTGTGTCCCAAGAGTCTTAAGCTTTATTTAAAACTGCACTTTTATGTCCAATCCTCACATCTTTCTTGAACTTCAATCTTTAGTTTCTAAGTACATGCAGAATACTTCCAATTGGGAGCTAAAACTCATATTCACCACTAGATATCTTGTTTGACATCTTTATTTCTATCATTGGTCCTTTTCACCAAGCTTTGAAACTTAAGTCCTCTTTGGATCTTTCCCTCTCCCTAACATTCCATACCAACCAAATTCTTTGATTCTTTATTTGCAGTATTTCTTCCAACCTTTTCCATTTCAATTTTGAATTCCTTAGCCCTTGCTTAATCAACCAGGTTGGTTTTTTTTTTTGTTTGTTTGTTTGTTTTTTAATATAACATTTAATTTTTTTTATTCCAGTTATATATTAAAACTTTTTGTTTTTAAGTTTTTGGTTTCAAATTCTATCCCTCCCTCACCTCTCCCCTAAATAGTAAGCAATCAGATATAGATTATACATATGCAATTAGGTAAAACATTTTGTACAAGAAGACCTTAGTTTAAAAAAAAAAAAGATTGAAAGAATGAAATTGAAAAGTTCTGTGTTTCAGTCTATATTCAGAAAAATAGCAGTTCTTAGATAGTGTGCTTTGTTATTAGTCCTTTGGAATTGCCTTGAATTATTTTATTACCAAAAATAACATTTATTCTTCTTCACTGAACAATATGTTGGACCCATGTATAATGAATGTTCTCCTGGTTCAGTTCACTTTCATCTTCAGTCAATTTTCTTTCTTTTCTTTGCTTGGCTTGGATTTCACTGCAAAACACAATGCCTTCCTATATATATGTACATACATATTTTTAATAATAACTTTTATTTTCAAAATAAATGCAAAGTTAGTTTCCCTTACAAAACTTTGTGTTTGAAATTTTTCTTTCTCTTCTCTACATTCCTTCCCCTCAAACAGCAGGTAATCCAATAAATAGTAGACATGTAATTCTTCTATACATATTTCCACAATTATTATGCTGCACAAGAAAAATCAGGTTAAAAAGGAAAAAAAAAATGAGAAAAAACAAAATGCAAGTAAACAGTAACAAAAAGAGTGAAAATACGATATAGTGATCAACACTCAGTCTCCACAGTTCTCTCTGGGTGCAGATGGTTCTCTTCATCACAAGACCACTGGAACTGGCCTGAATCACCTCATTGTTGAAAAGAGCCATCAGAATTGATAATTGTGTAATTGTGCTGTTGCCTTGTACAAAGGTCTTCTGGTTCTGCTCACTACATTATTCTGTGCTAAGGTAAAGTGCTAAGTACTTAACAAATGTGCACTTCATGTTCACAAAAAGCCTAAGAAATAAATGCTATTATTATCATTCCTATTTTATAGTTATGAAAACTGAGGCAGAGAGGGTGTTTTGGTCAGTCACAGAGCCAGAAAGTAAAGCTGGATTTGAATTTACTTCTTCCTTATTTTATCCACTGCACCACTTAGCTGTCCCATAGGCATTTAAGAAATGTTTTTGGATTGCTTAATTGATTCATCCATTGCCTTAAAAGATAAAATCCAAACTTACTAGTGGAGTGTCCATGGTTGTTCGCATTTCAGCTCTGGTCTACCATTCTAACTCTTATGTTGCTCATCTGTCAAACTCTTTAACAAACTCCTTTAGCTTTTAGAACACTCAAAAAAGTATTTTCACTCTTGAAACTGTCCTAGACCAATTTTCTGGAATCTTTCCTTTGCTTCTTATTTAAACTGACCTATACTCATTTGTGTAAATGTGATTTTTTTTTTCATCCTAGTACATCTTAACTAAACTCTTAAATTTCAGGGATTCTGTTTTCCATCTTTGTGTCCCTAGAATATTATTTTTAGGATACAATTGTTATTGTTGCATAAAGCTTGGGAATTGGTCTGTTTATTGTCTTCCAAGCTTCTCATATAGAATTCCTACCCTATTTATCTTTTGCTTGCCTCTTTCCTGTGAATTCTTCCCTTTCTCCATTTTTGCCTATTTTACTTATCCAGCATCTGGCCACAGACTTCACATTCTATTTACATTCTATCTGTATAACCATATTCCTTCATTTTTTATTCTAATAGAACATCATACTATTGACAGTTTCTTCTAAGAGTCCTTAGCAAATAGGAGCACATGTGTTGATGATACCTGCATTTGTTATCATCTTTTATGAATATCTTGTAACTTCAATTTGTTTTTTTCTGATTTTAATAACATTTGAGTGCCAGAAGTAAGTTAATTTAGAAGCTCTATAGTAGTGACAGTATTTGATGAAAGAGATATCGGTGGGGGTGGAGAAGGGAGCCTGTATGGTAATGAAGGGAGTTGCCTTAGCTATCTGCAAAGCTCTTCTAAAAACCTTTAAATAATGTCTCCAAACAAATTCTAGAGTGACAAAATACCCAAACAATTTTCCAGACTGAAACAACTTAGAATGTAAACAGGAAAACTGTACTGCCAGGGAGCAAGGAAGGAGCACAACCCTTCACAGGTCTCACCCCAGCAAACAAGTAGTTGGCTTGGGGTCTACTGAATCAGGGGTGACAGTGACAGATCTCAGTCTGCAGATATAAATGGACGAGAGAGTGCATCAGAAGGAAATTACAAAGGTTCCTTTCCTGGCACTCTTTAACATTGTTAGTACTTAGAATTGGGTAGTAGTCCTGAGTCTCTGTCACAGAGCAAAAAAGAACACTAGCATACCAGAGCTTGTAGCCCTGGGGAACAGGGACTCTGGTCACAGAGTAGAAAAGAGTGCTTGTGATCACTAACAGATGAGCGCAGAGGCTGAAAGAGGAGTAAACACACCTCTTCTTAAATCCTAGCATTCAGAAAGAAGAACCAAAAATTTGCAGGCTCCCAGAATTATCTCAGAAACAGCTGCACAAAAAACCTGAAGTTTGGAACTATCTCTAGTCTGGAAGTAGAATCCAACTTTAGTTAAAAGTCAAGAAATAGACTTCGGAGGGGAAAAAATGAGCAAACATCAGAAAAAGGATTCTGACCATAGAAAATTATTTTGGTGACAGAGAAGATCAAAAATGCAAATTTAGAAGAAGATAACAAAATCAAAACTGCTACATCCAAAGGCTCAAAAATATGAATTAGGCTTAGGCTATGGAAGTGTTCAAAAGGATTTTATAAATCAAATAAGAAAGAGAAGGGGGAAAAAATTGGGAAGAGAAATGAGAGTCTTGAAGAAAATCATGAAAAAAAGAGTCAACAGCTTGGGTAAAAAAAGGCACCAAAAATACTGAATAGGCTAAATGAAGGAGCAAAATTTTGATCTGAATTTTATGATTTTATGATTTCACAAGGTTTATAACTGTTTGCAGGTATGTTTTATGGTGGTCAGTTTTGCAACTGCTTACAACTGTTTACATTAGCCAATATGAGTATCCTGTTTCCCAAATTCCCCAGATAAACTGAATCTAAGTTATAAATTCAATCTACCTTAAGTAATGATTTTATAAGAAATCATATAATCCCCTACAAATCGAAGACATTAAACCAGAATAACCAAGGAGATTTAGTTTACCTCAGGCTTCCTCACCAAATAGAGATTACCCAGTTTATAGTCCTTAGAATATCTCCAGGTCATTAAATAGATTCTTCTCTAAGCAGTTAAGTAAAGGTCCAGGAGATCAGATATTTCTACTAGAAGAACAAGTCTTTTGTTCTCCTTCTCAGAGCCTTAATGATTGACAGACCTTTGAAATTGGGTCTGGAATTATCAAATGACTATTCTTGAGAAGTCCTCAGTTTCCCTTTACACTCAATAGTGACAAAATAATAGTAGGAAACAATATTGTGCCTCTCTGAGTTGGGCAAATCTAACAAAGATAAAACAGAAAATGTAATTTCAAAGAAATTGTAAAATTTAGAACTAAATGATTTACAGTATTTTTCTGAGTGAGTTCATCTCTCTTCTCTCATTTTATATTTATCCTTAAGCAATGAACATCCTATAGTTATTTAAGTCATGTTATCCTTTTTTTGTTTTTGTTATGGCAGTTGGGATTAAGTGACTTGCCCAGTGTCATCACACATGTAGGACAAGTGTCTGAGACTAGATTTGAGCTCAGGTCCTGCTGACTTCAGAGCTGGTGTTCTATCCACTGCGCCACTTAGCTGCCCCCATTCTTCATTACTTTAAAGTGTTTTTTGTCATTGTGTTTAAGTCTTGTGGGTGCTTGATTGATTTACCCCCAAATATTTTGAATTCATTTTATATTATTTTGAATGAGATTTCCCTTTCTGTTATTACCTTCTGGGTTTTGTTATTGCTATTTAGAAATGTTGATTTTTGTGGATTTATTTTGGATCTTGTTACTTTATTGAGCTATTATTGTCTTAAAGCTTCCTTATTAATGGGTTTTTGGTTGTTTTTGCTTTTTGATATATTCTAAATACCTTTCATTATTATTATATGTAATGTACTATTAGCAGGGATAATTATATTTACTAGGAAATCTATTATTCTTTAGAAATTATCATAGCTTTTGATTTTTAAATATTTTAAACCATATTTTATTGATCCTTTTGGACCCATTCTTTATTGTTGTTGTTGTTTTTTTTTTTTTAACATAAATAATCACTTTATTTTGTCAAAAAAATTTTTACTGTATCAATACAATCATATTGTTTGGGTTTTAAATATGAATGATTTTGTTAATTTTCTCTCTAATGTTACTAAGTTTATTTCATATGATTCCTTTTCACAAATTGTTACCATTCAAAGTGGTCTGTTAATTGTTCCCTGAATCATTCTTTTTGTGTCTCTCAACTTAAAGCATTTCATATTGGCTTTCTTCTATATCTAGAATACATTCCCTTTTCACCTTCCCTCCTCCCCCTCTTAGAACAATTGATTCCTTTCAAGGCTAAGCTCAGTGCCACCACCTGTGAAAGGATTGACCTGCATTTCCATCCATTACTCCTGAAATTGTTTTGTATCCATTCCATATTATCTGCAGTACAATGTATGGGCCTTTTCATTGTTTTCTTTGTTATCTCACTAGCATAAATCTTTGCATATTCTAGTAGCTATTTGACATTTTTTATAATAAATTCTTTGATTTCCAGTTAAAATGTTCATGTTGTGGCAATTCTATAGTTTCTTTCTTAATTAATATTTTTTTATTCAGCATCTACCATGTGCCAGGCACTGTGTTAAGCTCTGGGGATAGAGAAAGAGGCCTCAGAGAGTCTCAAAGAGTCCTCAAAGAGTTTAAAATCTAACAGGAGAGGTAACCTGCAAACTGTATACACGTTTAAAAGGAAATTATTAACAGAGAGTAGCCTTAGGAATTAAAAGGGATTGGGATTTAAAGGAAGCCAGGGAAGTCATTAGTTGGAATAGAGAGGGGTGAGTGATCTGGCTAGAGGAAATATCTAAGAGCCAAGAACCAGGAGGCCAGTGTTACTGTATCAGAGTACATGAAGGGAAGTAAGGTGTAAGAAGACAGGAAAGGTAGGAGGGGTTGAGTTAGGAAAGGGCTTGGAATGCTAAAAAGAATGTTTGTATTTGTTTCTGGAAATGACAGGGAGTCACAGGGGTTGATGAAGTAGGGGAATGGCAAGATTGGACAGGAGTTTTAGGAAAATTACTTTTGTAAATAGAGAAGGGGTTGGATTGAAGTGGGGAGAGAAACATCAAAGGAGGTTTCTTTTGTTTTTTCAGGATAGGGGAAATAAATATGTTTGTAGGCTGGAGAGTATGAGCCAGCAGAGAGGAAAAGATTGAAAATAAGTGAAAGAGTGAGGATGATAGAAGAGGCAATCTTTTGGAGATGTGGCGGAATAGTGGCATATGAAGTGGTCTTTTTTTTTTTTTTTTTTTTTTTTTTTAGGCTGGGGTTAAGTGACTAGCCCAGGGTCACACAGCTAGGAAGTGCTAAGTGTCTGATCAGATTTGAACTCGGGTCCTCCTGAATTCAAGGCTGGTGCTCTATCCACTGCGCCACCTAGCTGCCCCCAATTGCCTGCAATTCTCAAGGAAAGAAAAGTCCTTACCAAGGATAACCCTTCCACTTCATGTGCCAGGGGCAGCTAGATGGCGCAGTGGATAGAGCACCAGCCTTGAATTCAGGAGGACCCGAGTTCAAATCTGTTCTCACACTTAACACTTCCTAGCTGTGTGACCCTGGGCAAGTCACTTAACCCCAGCCTCAGGGAAGAAAAAAAAAGAGAATTGCAGGAAATTGTTTATTTTACTGTGAGAATCAGCAGAAATTATTTGGATATGAGATTTATTTGGGAACCTACATCTAACAGTTTTGATTTACCCATATTAATATTAAGTTCATCGATGTGCATACCAAAAGCAAACCCAGGGGTCAATAGGAAAAAAAGCCTATTCTCTTGATGGATTTTTAGCTTGTTAAGGAATTGGTGCTCATGCACACGCATATGTATGTGTGATAATTTTTTAAATTTCCTGTGGCACAAATATCACTCCATAGATTGAAAATACATTTGTATCAAGAGAATAAACTTTTTATGGTTATTGGCATCAATAGATCTAGTCCTTGAGTTCATTATATTCCTGTTTATTGAATTTGCTTTTTAAACTGTGAAAGGGGTTTACTTAATTTTTGTGGAATGGAACAAAAATTGTTTTAGAAACCATAACCAAGACTGTGCCTTCTATGACTATAGGAAAAGGATTTCTGTACATCTAAGTAGAAAGACCATTTGTAGAGAACTGACAGATTTCTTAGAAAATTAATTTGTGATATAAACTGTGTTAAATGAAGGGATGCAGAGAAAAATGTAGTATTATTGTTGGTCTTTGATAAATGTAAGTGATAAATAGAAAATTGTACACATTTCTTCTTTTGTTCTGACGTTAACCTCCCTTTTTCTTTTTTGTTACAGATCATACATCAGTTGGTGGGCTAGGAGACAGTTTTTATGAATATTTACTGAAAGCATGGTTGATGTCAGATAAAACAGATATTGAGGCAAGGAAGATGTACGATGATGCAATTGAGGTGATTATTACCACTCTGTTTACCTTTAGCATTCTAAAATAATAGCACTTTTTAATAAGATATTTTTCTCCTCCCTTCCTGTTGATTTAAGTATTTATAATATTCAGAATACTAATTATTCATCATCATTTTTTGAACAATATTGCTCTTAGTGTATATTGTATTCTCTTGGTTTTTGCTCACACTGCATTGTTTTCATGCATGTTTTTCTAAAATCAGCCTGCTCAGCATTTCCTAGATTACAGCACAATAATATTCCATTTCAATCATATACCACAACTTGTTCAGCCATTCCCCAGTTGATGAGCATCCTCTCAGTTTCCAAAACTTTGCCACTATAGAAAGAACTGCTATATAAATATTTTTGAACATATAGATTCTTTTTCTTTTCTCCTGATCATTTTGGAAAAAAGACCTAACAGTGGTATTCCTAAGTCAAATATTATACAGAATTTTATAGCTCTTTGGAATAAATTCAGATCGCTCTTCAAACTGCGTAAGTCAGTTCACAGTTCCACGACCAGTATATTGGTGTCTCAATTTTTCTAGATCCCCTCCAACATTTGTCATTTTCACCTATCATTTTAGCCAATCTGAAAGGTATGATATACCTCAAAGTTGTTTTAGTTTGCATTTTTCTCTAATCAATAAGATTGAGCGTTTTTTCATATGACTATATAGATAGCTTTGATTTCTTCATTGATAAGCATTCAAAGCCGTGATCTGAGACGTAAGTGCAGTTTCATAAATTATTTCATTTCTCTTTTAACAATTGTCATCAAATAGTGTGTCATTTGTTATTCTGCTTACTTGTTGTATTTACATTTCTTCTTTCTTGAGAAATTATCCACACATTTTATAGAATCTCAAAACTGAACAGAACCTTAGATTAATTTTGGCTGATTTTTTTTTTTTTTTTTTAACCTGCCTACTCCCATAATTTCTAATTGAAGGAAGACCTGAATGAGATATTTTCTTGAGGTATGAGGCTTCTTTCTGACTTGAAATGCTCTAAGCCTTTCATGACCAGAGTTCAAATGACGTGTTCAAAGCTCCAGAGCCAAGACCTGACCTTGGTCTTCCGCCTTCAAATTCAACTCTGTTTTCAGGATTTTTTCACATCCTCCTTTTTCTGCATCTTTTCCTTCATTGTTCTCTTCTGGGTCCGTGGCTTCATTTATCTGCTTTGGGGCAATAAATACCATGTGAGCTAAACTATACTTCTCCTTCCCTGGCACCAGATCTCCTTGTGACTTCATTCTACCTATTCTCCAATGGGTAAACTCTTAGGATTTATCTTTGAATTCTCTCTCTTTTACTGCTCATGTTTAAAGAATTTATAAACAATGAGATCATTTGTTTCTTCCTCTCTATTCTCCCTTCTCTCCATTTTTTCTTCTTTATTTCCACTATCACAATCCCAATTTAATCCCTCATTCTTGCCCACTTAGACAATTGTAATAGCTTTCCAATAGGCCTTTCCTCCTATATTCCTCCCCCCCCCCCAATAAAAATTCTTTTCTTGCCCAACTAATCTTCTAAGTAATAAATCACTCTTTTGTTCAGGATTTTTCATTGACTGCATACTATGCCTTTCAAAGTTCAAAGTCCTTTCCATTCAGAGTTTTCCTTTTCCCATACTGAAGTATTCCTTGCTATTCAAACATGCCTCTCCTGTTCCACTTCCTTGCTTTTTCTCATGATGTTATTGTGCCTTGAATTAGTCTTCCTACTTCATTTTACTTGTTCATCCTCTAAAGTTCAGCTCAATTCCCAACTCTTTAAATGAAGCTTTCCTTGAGATTCCCTGATGATTACACACTTCCCCTTTGTGACTCACATATTATTTTGTTGTACCTTTTCTAATACATTTATCATGTCTTTTTGTATCATAATTATCTATGTATTTTCAACCATCTAGTATTCTATAAGGGCAGGAATTGTCTTATCTGTACATAACTCCCCTAAAGGACTGCATTTGAACTTGTGTCATTATTGTTGGTTTTTGTATGGAATTGATTTGAATGATAATTTTTTTTTTTTTAGAATCTCAAAAAATTATTCATTTTACAGGCCATAGAAAAGCATCTTATTAGAACATCCAATGGAGGTCTAACATTTATTGGAGAATGGAAGAATGGGCACTTGGAAAGGAAGATGGGTCATTTGACCTGCTTTGCTGGAGGAATGTTTGCTTTGGGAGCAGATGGTTCCAGAAAGGATAAAGCTGGGCATTATTTACAACTTGGAGCAGAAATTGCACATACATGTCATGAGTCATATGACAGAACGGGTAAGAAATTCCACTAACTTGGTTATTTACAAAACAGTACTCTTTATAATCTTGATTATATCCAGGAATTTAATTAAAGCTTACTTTTCAAATAGTGATACTTTGAAATTTTGGTTCCACATCAACTTTTTTAATAGTTGCTGCTTTTGGGACCGATATTGAGAAGGAGTTAGTTTTTTATATATTCTTTGAAATTTTGAAACTTTTTATCTCAAAAGTGTTTATTACTTTTGTAATTCAACTTCCAAAAAATGAATCATTATATAAAATAGGATAAAGCCTGTGACTCAGTTACTTTTTTAAAATTCTTGTCATTGATTCTGCCCTAATTAATACATCTAATTCTCAATTATTCATGTAAACACAAGTAAGAGAATGGTCAGAAAATGTGTTTGAGAAGGCATACATAGTTCATTTGAATCTAAATTTAGCTTATTTGAAATATCTTAAAATCTAAGCATTGTCATTAGTTTTAACCTCTTCCTTTACAAAATCAAACATTTTGGTAAATATCAAAGACATTTTGACATTAATTTCCTCCCTTGTCCTTTGTTCATTTCTCAGATCAAATACTAGTAAGTAGTAAACTACTTAGAAGACAAGAAACAAGGCTTCTAAATCATCCATCGCTGTTATTAACAGATGATTTGGGGGGGGGGGGTTTGTTAATCCACTGATTGCTTTTTGTCATTGCTAGTTCTTTAATTCCTTTGGCTAAAAAGAAACTCCCCAATTAGGACATAGTTAGAAGCCACTGTACCTTAATTCTTATGCAGGTTTTTATTATACCTTGGGCAAATCACTTAATCTCTCTGCATCCTACTTTGCTCATCTTTAGAGGGGCAGAATTAAAGTATATAATCAATTGACAGTTATAAGATATCAACAGTTCACAAAATACTGGGTCAACACTGGATTTCTAAGATCATTTCCAGCCCTTGGAATGATATCCAAGGCAAGGACTTTGTTTTTACTTTCCTTTATATCCTAGAACTTATCACAGTGTTAGCATTATGCAACATAAGCACTTAATGCATGCTTGTTGACTGACTGCTGCTGATTTTTTGAATCATTTAAGCTAAACACTTTCATGACAATTCAAACAGTGGAGTAATTTGATAATGCATTTTAAAAAGTAAAGGCTACTAATTTCTTTTTGGGAATTTCATAAAATTAAATTCATGTTTTGGGATTGCTTTTGAGATGCAAATATTATGCAAGAAATAATTTTACTTAATCCTAGTGCATGATCTTTGTAAAATATAGTTGAAATAACCAATTGGCCTCATATGTTAAGCATACTTAATAAAGTATAGTGGAATAAACAGTTTGCCTCATCTTTCAAGGTTAAGGCAGAAAGCCGTAATTTATGATAAATTGTTAAAACTTGTGAAGAAATTTCTTGCAAATTATCTCTAATAACTTTAAGTTAAGAATTCTTTTAGACAAAATACCATCAAATTGAAAAGAATTAGAATTCTGCTGTTTTCAAATGTTGTTTTACTCAGATATAAAAATTATGATTGGCCTGATTTTGAAACATATCAGTAACACCACCCATGTGTTTACTACTACATATTAGCATGTTATATGTACATATTTGTTTCATTTGCATATGGTCAATCACATTTCCCCTTGTCAAAACACTTCAGATATAATGTATGAAATAACAGTTAACTATCCATTGTGAAATCGTCATATTGACAATTATATCATAAAATTACTGTCTTTCATATTTGATGTCATTGTTAGTTGTGATTAGTTTGTTTCTGTATGTATAGATTGATGCAAAAACCCTTTTCTTACTATTGTGAATAAAATGAATATAATTATTTAATTTGTAGCTATTACCTGCTTAACTTGTCCTTTTTTGGATACTCCCTTTTTCCTTTCTGGTCATTTGATTCATCTTTAACCTGGAATTTTTGATCAAATAGAGCTATCTTACTATTGCAGCACATCATATCCATGACTCATATTTTGAAGCTATTTTTTAGTGCATTCTTAAAATGATTTTTTTGGCCTTGTTTGAAGTTATGACATTTCAACTCATGCTGCAGTACCTTCCTGAATATATATTATTTTGAACTATTCGCTTCCTTTCCAGCCCAGCAGAATCGTGTTGGAATATAGATATCGTCTAGGACAGGAGTCAGGAACCTTGCTTAAGGACTCCAAAATCATTTACATAATTAAATGCAGATGATGATAAACTGAAAGCTAGGAACAACTACCTCCCACTGCTTGAGTTCTATAAGTTGATAATTTTGTATGGCCCATGAATGATGTTATAAATACCCAAATGGCCTTTGACAGAAAAAAGGTTCCCTCCTCCTGACCCAGGTTCTTAGAATCCTAAGATGTTAAGTGTGGATTTACTGGGGAAGTGACCAAACACTGTTTCTAGTAAGTTTCCTAATTGTCCTGATGAGGAACTTGAATCCCAGCAAGGTTAAGTGATTTGCCTAATCTGACACATGTATATAATTGGCAAAACTGTAATTCAAGCCTGAGTCCTCTAATCAAAGCTTCTTAAACTGTGTATTTCAATCCCTTAAGGGATTGCATAAGAAATCTTGCTTCAAATAATGGTACCCTATATTGAAACTAACCTCAGTGTTGATTTTCCTGTCCTGTTATTTAATATTCACAGGATTTATATCTAACATTATTGAAACTGTTTGTGGGACTGAGTCAGAAGTCTTTGATATTACATAAGAATTTAGAAAAGTCTCATATATTTTCAGTTTTTCTGTAAAATTGGTGTTAAATTCTATCTTCCATTCTTTCAAATGACATATTTAAGTTGTTCTGACTAATGATAGTCTAATAAAAATATTATCTAGTATTGAAATGTTATTTTTCTGCTTGAAATCACCAACAGAAATAATTATCCCTCTACAATTTAATATCACAAAATCTCTTAATTTCATATTGTGGGGATGATTCTTGTTTAAGTTCTTCAAGTGGATTAGGTGGATTCTAAGTTTCCTTCTAATTGGCATTCTGATTTGAATTCTAGTGCTATAAAGTTATTATCAGAGCCCAAAAAAGCTTTGACTGCACTAAGGCTACTAATGAATAATTAAGAACAAAAAAGGAATTTTAGAAGCTAGAGAAGAAAAAAAAGCATACTCAAAAAAAGGGATCAACCATTCCTCAGGGTAGTGGGGATGACATTATGTAAAGATGAGCAGGCTGGACTACTCATTTAACTTTTATTTTGCTTCTGTTTTCTCTGCCAAGTAGAATGAACTTTGGACTGGGAAGGATAGAACAAAAATAATTAACAGGGAGTTGAAACTGAAGGTAAGTGAGGAGATCAGAGTACTTAGCTGTTCTCACTGAGTTCAAGTTGCTAGGGCTAGCTGAACTATATCTCAGGAACTTAAGAGAGAGAGTCCATGTGATTGCTTAGCTATTGTCAGTGATATTAGGAAAATCATAGCATAGGGGTTTGTTGTAGAACTGAAAAAGGTAAAATGTTAATTTGGGTGCTAAGAAAAAGAAGAATGGACTCTGTAGTATATAGGCCAATGAAGTAGACTGATTTCTGGGCAAAATTCTGGATCTTCTTATGAAAGAGATGATTTATAAGTATCTAGAAAAAGGGATTGTTATAATTTTAAAAATCAGTATGTTTCATTAAGAACAAATCATGTCCAGTTAGCTTTTTCTTTCTTTTTTGGCAGTGTAACTGTTGGTAGATCATGGAAATATTATAGACATCCTATATTTAGATTTCAACAAACATTTGTCTTTGTGGACAAGAATGAGAGATATAAGCCTAAGTAATTTAATAGCTAGTTGCATTTGTCACCATTCAGTAATCAAACCTCAAAAGTAGTCATTTTTATCTGAATATCAATTTAAATGAGGTCTTTAGTAGGATACTCCCAGATTCCTGTCCTTGTAGATATAATATTTTACCAATAATTTGGTAATATAGCTGATTAAGACATTGATGTTTTCATATGGGATTTGGATTTCTGAACTATGACTTAACACATAGAAGTGATAGATTCCTAGGCAGAAATGGAATGCATCTGGCATCTAATTAAAATGTGTTTTGATACCCTTCAAATTTAATCCAAATACATGTTTAATTTATTATATTATATTCTTAAAAGAATTTGCAATTTCATGTATAGTCATTCACAATCCTTTTTTTCTATTTTGTATATGAAAATCTTGTTTTTGGAGTTTTTAAAGTTTGGATTTTCATTTTAAAGAATGTTTTTTTAACCAAAAGAACTCTCAACTAAAAAAGGAAGAAAAGTACCTTTACATTTACCAAACTAAATACTATGGAGTATAGTAGTAAAACAGGAGAAATGATAATAGTTGAGATATTCAGAAATTCATAGAGGACGAAATCCAAGAAAGGAGCCAGTAATAAAAACTTGTGGCCTCAAATGTTGATTCAGAAATGTACAAGCATAGGAAACAAGCAAAATAAACTAGGGAACTTGACACAAATGGGTACTAACACTCACATGTAACTGATTCTTTATGTAATAAAACCCATAACTGGACTATGATTCTAGAAGGACAGAATAAATTCAAAAGAAATAGGGTAGATATGGGGGGGGGGAGGGTGAATGGGAGGAGATAGCATTGAATAGTGAGAAGATAAACTTGTATGAAGAAATCAATGAACCACAGAGGGAAAGCATTTAATATTGAGGTATGGATCAATGGAAGAAGAATCAGACAGTGACTTTGTCATTGTGTCGTGCTACAGAGAAGAAACAGATGAGGGAGTCAGGAGACAGGTGGCGAGCCTGGCACTGAGGTTTACTTGAGTAATGATGGGAGAACTTCAATTATCTAGACATCTGCTGGAGTTCTTTCTCTGCCAAAAAAAAAAAAAAAAATCAGTTAATTTCCTGGTTGTTCTTTAGTAATAATCTCGTAATTCAAACCAAAAAAAAAAAAAAAGAAATTTTAATCTGAAGCCATTTTATTCTTACCAAGAATGAAGTATTACTTGCTGCAGTAAACAATGATGACAGCTGTGATTGAAATGTGTGACAGAAGTGATACTTTGTGGGTTTGTGATAGAGAATAGAAGAAAAGCTAGACTTGGTTTCTGAAGGAGCAGATTTCACAGGATTTAGAGTAGGATAGGGAGGATCCAGCAGATTAAAACTTTCCAGCTGAAGTTATCCAGGGAGTGAAGGGAAATTCCCCAGAATTAATTAATTGGTTATCTAAAGAGACTAACCTGCACAGGGAACATACCAGTCAACATAAGTTCTTTAAAAGACACAGCAGAAATGGAAGCTAACAGAGAGAATGACACAAAGAGTGGCTTGGTACTTTGAAAGGGCATCAGCAGTTGGTAACAAGCACCAGCTGCACTGGAAAATCCAAAAAAGGTGAATCAGTGAAAAGGTTGGGTTTTTTCCTCATAGTGGAATACAGGAGGTTCCTCACTCCTTATTTGCTTCTGATTCTTTCATGTGACTGAGAAAACAGAAGCAAGTATCTTCATACGTAGCATTTTGTCATACTTCAGTGCTATTTCCCATCCCCTCCTCATCCTGTTTCTTTGAATTGATCTTACTCTTCCAGAGCTAAAGTCCAGTCATGGGTTTCATTTCACCAACAATCAGTTCCATGTGAGTTTTAGGACTTCTTTATGTTAAGATCTCCAGTTAATTTTGCTTGTTTATTATATCTGGTGCATTTCTGGATCAATGTTTGAGGCCATAGATTTCACTACTGGCTCCTTTTTGGATCCTGTGAACTTCTGGACACATTTTAATTGGAAAACACAGTACTGAAGATCTAAGTAAGGAGAGTAAGAGCCCACCTGGCTGGCTTTGTTGTGTTTATCAACTTGCTCACTGAATGGCACCTTCAAGTACCAAAAAATTGGCAAGTTGAGTCACTGTCTAAAAAAGAAATACTGTTAGAATAAAGGAAAGCAATTACTGTCCTAAGTTTTCTAAAATGGGCAGGGAATGCTGTTTGAACTATGTGTCAGTGAGCTTGATTTTAATTCCTGGCAGAAATTCTAGAACCTGTTATCAAAAGGTGGCTACTGAACTTACATTAAAGAAAAGAAAGTGATGATCACAAAAAGTAGCCTGATTTCATCAAGAACAGTTGATTCCAATATCATTTATTTTGTTTTGTTACAGCTGCCAGACTAGTAGATACAGAAAATGCTTTAGTTTATTTAGGTAACTTAAGAGTTTCTTGTGGAATCCTTAAGAGAGGTGGATTAGATAACAATCATATGGATTCAAAAGTAGTTTAATGGTTAGACTCAAGAGAGTCATGCAGAACATAATTGGTGATAACTTGGACAAAGGAGTAAATGACATACTGGCTATGACATTAATAATAATTTAAAACGGAGAAGTCAGCTAACATCCTGAATGACAGTCCAAAACTAAAAAAATTCTTACGGCTAAAGCATTAGATCTAATACAATAATAGGTTGGTATTCAGTAAGGATAAATGAAAATTACTTCATAATTAAAAGATGGAGGAAGGTTACTTAGACAACACTTCTGAAAAGGCTCCGGGGTTTTAGGTTTAAGTTCTGTGTTGAATTATAGCCAAAAGTCTTGGACCTCACAAAGGATTAAAGAATCCCTCTGTACTCTGCCCTGTAAATTTCTATCTGTAGTACTATTTTTGTTTCTGGGCCCATTTGAAGAAAAGCTTAGTATGCTTGTGTTTAGACTCCATGGGTGTCTTTTAAAGCCCATTACCATCTGTCACCAGACCACCTTTCTGTGCTTATATTAATCTACAGTCTTTGGGGCTTGCTTGCTGTTATCCAAACTAGACATTTTACTCCAGTATATACTTTAGAACAGTGTTTCTTTCTAGAATTCATTCAGATGATTAATCAATAAGCATTTGTTAAATTCCTACTGGTGCTAATGATGGAAAAACACCCCTCTTCCTTCCTCCCCCCTAAAAAATTTTTCTCCTATCTTTGGGAAGCTTGCTTTATTTTTTTTAAGGAAATAGCATGTATGCATGTGGATATATATTAAATAAAAATGTAATTTGGTGATTAATAATTTGAGGTACTTGTAGCCATTAGGAATATAAAAGACCTAATTTTGATGATAACACTTGAATTGAATGCAAATTAAGAATTAGAATATTATTTAGTTTACCTTTTAATTTCTGGAAAACATTCTAGAGTCTGTTATTAAAAAATAGTGATTATTACCCATGGCTTTGTCCTCTGCCTACTGATAAAATCTAAGGAATTGTGGGCCTTTATACTTCCTTTCCTCTACTATACCCTTAGGACTTCTGAAATTATCTATCTGTTCTGTAAATTTCATTTACATTTTTATATGTTGTCTTATCCAATTTAGAAGTATGTACTTCTTAAGAACAAATTAGTACTTTTTCATTCGATAGTTGGAAGAAACCAAAGATTCTAACAATTACAGTGAAGAGGGACTACATTCTAGGCATGGAATTTAGTATGGTATAAATGCACAGAAGTGGGAAAAGGAATGCCATGAGTAAGGGAGAACAAGAAAGCCAATTTGGCTAGACTGAAGAATTCATGAAAAGAAAGAATAAAATAAAATAAACCTAAAAAGGTAGGTTGGAAATAGATTGTAGAAAACTTCAAATTCCATAGCAAAGATTTGTATTTTATGCTAAAAGTAATTGGGAAGCACTACTTTACTGAATAGGAGAGTGCTTTTGACTTTGTCAGACCCGTGCCTTAGCAATATTTATACTAGGGGGAGGCTAGTGGATAAAAGCACCAGCCTGAAGTCAGGGGGACCTGAGTTCAAATATGACCTCAGACACTTAATACTGCCTAGCTGTGTGACCCTGGGCAAATCACTTAACCCCAACTGCCTCAGCAAAAAAAAAAAAGGGAAATATTTATACTATAATCTAGATAGTGGTGTTCAGAGTCTGAACCAGGATGATGATTGTGACCATAAAGTGGAGGTAATAGATGTAGTAAATGTGGTGGAGGTCGAATTGACAGAACTTGATAATTGACTGGGTGTGAGTTGACTGAAAATTAAGAACCAAAGGTGAATCTAAAGGTACACACACAAGTGGCTAGACAAGTTAAAAGATCTATGAGTATTCTAGTTTGGCATGTCAAATATGGGGCAGGCACTCCAGAGAGATGCAATAATCTGTTACATAGAGCTGAGATTCTTCTATATAGATAGACTCACAGGAGCCAATTTGATCACCAAAAGGAAGGATACAGAAACACAAAGGATCTTTCTACTATAACATTCTTTTGTCATTACATCAGCTGATACTTGTCATTTCTTCTCTAGAGAGATATTTTCCCCCACTATGTAGGAAAAGTCTTCCATTTGATGGAAGAAGTAAGAAATAGATGTACTAAATTAACAGCTCTCTTCTGAATGCTGTGATTAAAAAGACAGAAGAAGCTGCAGGTTTCAGCTCATATTCAAGTAGATACTAATGGAGGATTAACCTAGAAGATGGAATTAGGAGATATGGAAGAAAATTCTTTGTCTCTTTATGCAGTTTTCTGTTGTTCAGTAGCTGGTACAATTTATCTTAAAATAGGAGAATGTTGCCATTTGTTTAGAATTTTGCTGATGGAACTCTTAATTTAAAGATAATTTAGTCCCTGGTCCAAGCTCCTAAAAACGGTTTAGATCTTATGCTGTGGTAATCAGGTAATTTTTATGCTCTCATTCAAAAAAAAAAAAAAAAACAAAAAAACAACCCAAAAATGTATCTAAAGGTTTCTAAACTTTTTTATTTTTGTAAAATAAACTGTTTCTTGTAGGACATTGGTTTTAAATGAAAAATAGGGAGCTTTAAAATAAAATTTTAAGTTCTAGCATCTATAATGTTTCCCCATTCATTTGTATTAAATAAGAAACTAATAATTCATTTGAGTCTTTGTCTGTTTCTCCCCATTTTAAAAACACAAAATAACATTTTTTCTCTAAGGTAGGATGAATCAAATAAACACTTTATTTGGGAATAAAATGGAAAGTACATTCAGTGTATTATATTTTTTTCCAAAAAGATCACTTATGTCTGTCATATAGGTAGATTTACCACTGTGTTGGGATGAATTATTCAAGAGAAACACAATTATATAGTGTCCTAAAAATCTTAGTCCATTTTTAAACTTTAATAGCTGTTTTAAAAAGAGAATCAAAAATTAGATTTACTTTCTGTTAAAGACATGTTTTACAGGATCTCCTCTTCATATTTAATATCCTTTTAAAAAGAAAATGCCTTGACAAAGTCCTTGTTCATTTATCTTATTTATTTGTCTCTTTATAGTGTTAAAATTAGGCCCCGAAGCTTTCAAATTTGATGGTGGTGCAGAGGCCGTAGCCGTACGACAGAATGAAAAGTATTACATTCTCCGCCCAGAAGTAATTGAAACTTACTGGTACATGTGGAGATTCACTCATGACCCCAAATACAGGCAATGGGGCTGGGAGGCAACTGAGGTAAGTAAAAAACTAAACTAAACTAAAATGTTAGGAAGAAATGAAGCCCTTCCACAGTAAGCTTTTCTGTTTAGTGTCTAAAAGATCTGTCTTAATTTAATGGATGAAGGAACTGATATTCCAGGGTGTGGTAAAAATTCATGTTAGCTTACTTAGAGAAAGTTGTTTGTAAGAGAGGATGTTTTGGGATATGGCCAGCTATGGTAGATTGATTTTAAGCATGAGGAGATGGCTAGTCTCACAAAGCCAGGCAATTTTGCCTTAAGAAATTGTCTCTCTGTTACCTACCTGGTATTAAATCCCTCTAGCTTACCCTAAACCATATGTCTTTGCTCAGCTCCAGTTCTGACTCTTTCTAGTTTTATATAAGGTATCATTTGCACCATCTCATTCCCTCAGCTCAATAAGCTATGTCCTATTACAGCTTTGGCTAATTACAGTACACTTACAGCCCCCTATCAACTTAGGAACCCTCCCATCTCAAGTGTTACATTTCTCACCAGCCAAGAAAATCTTGATCATTTTTTCCAAGGAGCCAACTTAACAAAGAACTAGAATGAGATATAGTGACACAAATTTTTGTTTTCCTCATTTTTAAAATATAAAGAGAAAAAGAGTTCAGCAAAACTAACCAACCTATCAGTCAAGACCAATGCTATATGTCTAATTCAACATTGTTTTTCCCCACTTCTGCGGTAAAGGGAGGGAGGTACATCTCCAACTGTTTTTCCAGGATGAAATTTCTCAGTTATAATTATATGACAGTTTTATTTATTTTGTTCCTTTCATTTTTGTATGTTGTTTTACTAGTTCTAGTTACTTCATTCTGTAACAGTTCATATAAATCGATTTGTCTCTGAATTTATTATATTCATGACCCATAATTTATTTACAGTTTTCAGCCAGTCAATAATTACTTTGTTTCTAGATCTTTGCTATTATAAAAAGTACTGCTATGCATAATATCGTGTATATAAACATCTCTTCTCAGGTGTGGGTGCCACCTCTGCCCTCCCAAGCCCTGTAGCTTTGATCCCTGAATCAAATATGAACCATTTCATCTTTCTTTCAAATTGCATTTCAAAATGGTTCAATCTCTTCATAGATCCCTTATCCAATCCCCTGATGATTCTCATCTTTTGACATTTTTGCCAATTTGCTGTGTGTAAGGTGAAAGTGAAACCTCAAGTTGTTGTAGTGTCTTTCTGTTATTGAGATTAATTTTAAAGTTTTTTTTTAAATGTCATTCTTGATTTGTCAGTTCTTTTGAGATTTTTTTGTTCATATCCTTTACAGGATATGTATTCCCTGTGCATAGGGAAATGTCTCTTAATCATACAAATTTGTGTTAATTCCACATATCTTTTTTTTTTTTTATCAAATCTCAGACATTATACCTTCTTTAGAAATATTTGATGCAAAGATTTTTTTCCTTCAATTGACTTCTCCTAGATGCATTGATTTTGAATATATAAAAAGATTTTCAATTACTTGTAATAAAAATTACATATTTTATCTTTTGTTATTATCTCAATTTCTTTTTTGTTTAAGAACTCTCTTTATAACCACAAACTATGAATAGTAATATACCTGGTAGTTCTCATTCTTTTTTATGATGTGTTTATTTTGAGTATGTTATAATATATAAGTTGTAGATCTAAACTTGATTTATTCTAACCTGATTTTCCTAATTGGCTAAGGAAACATTACCTGTAATGGAAGTTAGGAAGGATGTGGTTTTGCATCTCACTCTTAGCAATGAATAACTACTGTATTTAGTACAAACCTAAAATATGGATGCTAACAAGTCAACGGATAATGTTTGATAAGGGCATTGTAAATCTTGGGTTTCTATTCAAATTGTACTTTTATTCTTACAGAATGCATTATATTCATTTATTTAACTATATAACTTGCATTTACCAGCATGCTTCTCCATGTGGGATGAATATATTCCAAAAAGCTCATGGATTTACTTCTTCCCTTCTTTCTATGTATCTAAGAACTCACCTATCCATGAAAGAGGTGGTTACCTAAGTGACTGAATTACTAGAATAGGTAGTTCCTATTTTCTTCATATATACTTCTGATTCCTCTAAATACCTGTCCTTTTCCTAATGAATTGCTAATTAACCCTGAAAGGATTTAATTAAATTGTGCCATTTGAAAGCTGCTTCTTACCAGAAAATGTTGTTAAGGGGTCCAAACTTCTCCCGCTCTGGACAATTTTAATGTCATTTAAAAAAGAATAGAAGAATTTTTAGACACACTAACTGTTCTCTGCCTCGTGAAGTTGGGGAAAAATTCACAACTGCTAAGGAAGCCCAATAAGTGAGCTTTAATCAAGTATGTGGCTTGTTTTAGAGTCATTTTTTGACTCTTGATAGAATCAAGCACCATAAAGTTGAAAATGTGAATGGAATACCAAAAATGTAGCCTCGGGAAATAAAACGTTCTACAGCAATGACCTCTCTTCCTCTTCTTCTTCCTCTCCCCTTCTCCCTCTTCTTTCCCTCTCCTTTTGTTTTTCTTATCAATACTTGTGGTGTGTTTGGGTTGTTATGTATACTTAACATGAGGTTATTAGAGTGGGGAGGTTTGAGTTGTGCTGGATTGAATGATGAAGTGGACAGAAAGAATTAAAGAGAGGGCTTTTGTCCTTTGGCATTCAGGTGCCCCTCTTTTTGAAGAGTGAGAAGGGAAAAGGATTATGTTAGTTACCAGAGAATGAGTTCAGGTAGATTGAGAGGCATTCTACAGGTGATTGGAAGGTTCAAGGACTTACTCATTGTCCGTCACACAGTGCCCATCCAAGCTTTACTCTGAGAAAGTTAAAACACTCAGTGAGCTGAGTCATCCAATTACATATTGTGATCTGTGCAGTGTCTTCTTTATCCTTATGATATGATTTTTTCTCTCTGATTTGCTTTGGCACTTTTTTGAGGCATTCTCATTTAGTAAACCTTTATAGTGGTTCTTGATATACTCAGAATGGCATTTGCAAACAGTAGCACCCAGAATTTTATCATCTATAGGGAATCCCCATTTTGGACTGGCTAGAAAACTTAAATGAATGTAGTGAAAGCCTGTGGCAGCCATGACTCTAAATTATGAGGAAAAGTTAATCTCTGTGGTTGTATTTATGAAGGGATCTTATATGATCTTAACTAACTAACTAACTAACTAACTAAATATATATGTATATATGTATATATATATATATATGTAGATAGATAGATAGATAGATATATCAGTTATTCTCATAAAGATTTTATAGAGAAAAGTAATAAGTAATTTAGGTTTGCATAATGTCTTTTTGGTTACTTTTTTAGTCAACATCATTTTTGTTTTTGTTTTCTCCATTCTTTTATTATCTTGCCCTCTTGAGATACCTTGAAAACTCAGCCCCCTTCTGCTTTCAGAGTTGTCACTTCCAGTAGAAATGTCTTTTCTATGTGCTTGGTCAGGTTTGACTTCTTTTTGTGATGTCATCTTCTTAAGTTCCAGTTACACATCCTCATACATAAGAATTCTGCTATGATGATTTAACTATCATCAATTTTGAGAATAAAGTACTATAAAAATGCAGACATTTGTCTTTGTGTCTTTTTCTTGTCTTCCCATTTTCATCTGTAAATATTCTTAGGATGATCTGGTTTCATCAGATTTTATGCCAGATTTGTTTAGAGGTCCATTTCTCTTGATTTGTGAGGTGCTATTTGCTACTTGTTATGTTCTTGTGCCATGCTTTTTGGATAAGCTTGAACTCCACATCAGTGTTTTCCTGAAGGTGAAGGGAAGAGGGAAGAGAAAAGTATTTATTGATTGATTGCTATATGATCGGCACTGTGCTAACCATTAGAAATTCAAAAGAAGGTATGTTACAAAGGCAGGCAAAGAATTGTCCTTGCTTCCAATGGGGAAACAATATGCAAACAACTTTGGACAGTCAAGCTTCAGATAGGATAAACTGTAAGTGTTCAGACAGGGAATTAAGAAAGGCTGGGAAAGGTCTTATAAAGGGTGGCATTTTAGCTGGGTCTTGAAGGAAGCTAGGAGCTTGAGATGAATAAATAATGCATTCTGGGATTAGAGGACAATCAGGAAAAACACTTAAGAGTTGGTAGATATGATGTCTTGTTTGTGTGTGTGTGTGTGTGTGTGTGTATGTGTGTGTGTTTGTTTTTTTTTTTAGGAATAGAAAGGAAGCCAATGTCACTGAATTATAGAGTACTTGTGGGTAGGAATATAAGTGTAAGGAGATGGGAAGGGAGTTCGGAGGACAGATTAAGGCTTTAGATGTCAAATAGTATATAAAAACAAAAATAAGGAGTGTTTGGAACTTTCAAAAACAAACATTTAAGCTCTCCAAAATCTCCATTTTGTTATACAGTTGACATGCTAACTATAGATCATTTTAATTTATTTATTAAAATTTCTGTGCAAATGAATGAAGCAATTATTAAGTGCTTACTATTTGCAAAACACTAGGCTAATTCTGGAGATTGAAATAGAAAAGTAAGGCAACCTTGATCTCTGAAGGTCTTCAACATTTTGAGACAGTACCTTTGGAGAGTTTCAGCTACAAGGTACATAATATGCAAGCAATTGTAGTAGCCTTAATTTGTTAGAATTAGTGAGATGATACTGTTATTGGATTTAGAATAGCCAAAAATCACTGTGGAGAAGAAATCGGGAATTTCTTCAAAAAGTTAAACATATTGCACTATAAGGAAGTTGAATCATTTATTGCTTTTCATTGTTGAAATTTGATTAGATATCTTTCATTTATCATATCTCAGCATATTGTGATTAATTGAAGTTGGCCCTTCAAATCTCAAAGTTTGTGGAAATTTTTTTCTCCTTTCATATCAAAAATAGGCTATTGAAAAGTATTGTCGAGTCAGAGGTGGATTTTCTGGGATCAAGGATGTATATTCTTCTGCTCCTGCATATGACGATGTACAGCAGAGCTTCTTCCTTGCTGAGACACTGAAGTAAGTAGATTTACTTTTATTGTTAAGTAGTTTATTGTGAAATGTATTAATAGATGACATCCTAATTTTAATATATTATGTTTATAGATATAATAGTCATAATAGTATTTAACACAGGAAAATAAGGCCTGGACTTAAAACTTTTCTCCCTGAAAATGCCTCCTCTCCAAATATGTACATTCCAAATATTATTCTCAAAAATGAAAAAAGTCTGAATTTCAAACACTGTTTATTAGACCTCAACCAACAGACAATAAAGCAAGCGGAGAATTAAAGTTGGAAAAAACACCCTTGAGAAATATATAATTTTTAATTATGAACTGGGATTAAATTGAATCATATTACTAATGGAAGGATGAATTTAGCATTAGGAAAACAGTATAATTGTTTAAAAACAAAAATAGACCTAAACCACACACGATTATACAAATACACACACACAAAAAAGCCTTTGACAGAGTACAACATTCATTTATGTAAAAAATCCTTACAAAAACCGAGGAGATCTATTTTTAGTTTAACAAAAGTATAGACACCAAACCAAAAGCTTACAATATTGCAATGAGGAAAAGCACTATGCTTTCTCAATAAACACATGAATAAGTCAGGGACTTCCTCTCCCTTACCTACTGTTATTTAAAATAGTGCTCAAAATACTACCATAAAACAAAAAAGAAAAGAAAGGCCTAAATGCAGGCAAAGAATAAACAAAGCTTCTTTCATGTTCTGATTTTTTTTTTTTTTTCTTTTTTTTTGCTGAGGCAATTGGGATTAAGTGAGTTGCCCAGGGGTCACACAGCTAGGAAGTGAGATTAAATTTGAACTCAGGTTCTCCTTATTTCAGGGTTGTTGCTCTGTCCACTGCGCCACCTACCTGCCACTTCTGATGTATATTTTATTTAGAAAACCACAGAAGATTAGCAAAGAAATTAATTTAGACAATAATTTTACTAAAGTAGCAGTAAACAAAATAAATTCACAAAAAATCCATGAGTATTTTATAAAGTTTTAAGTTATAATTTTATAACCTTGATGAGGAAATAATAGAAGGGGGATTCCCATATACAAAATACAATCCATAAAATATGTGGCAGTTAATCTTCAATATACACTCAAGATAAATATAATTAGAAGCACTCTAAAGGAAATAATCATTTAAATATTTGGAGGAATAGTTAGTACTCTTGGCTGGGCTTTCCCAACATAGTAAAAATAACAGTGCTACTTAAAGTTCACTTAACAGACTTAACTGCTGTAGGAATAAAATCACCTAAAGGGGTATACAAATACACACAATAAATTAAAAATTCATTTGCTGTAACAAAAAGGTTTAGAACTTTAAGAAAAATAATGGAGGGGGAGGAAGGAAGGAATGATGGAGTAGCACAGCCAACTCTCAAGTTTTACTCTAAAGCAGTAATCAACAAATTTGTGGTACTCATTAAAAATAGAAACAGATCAAAGAAACACACAAAACAGGAATACAAAACAATTAAACGGGAGAATCCAGTATTGTATTAAACTTGGGAATATGTCACTTAGGATATTTCTTCTCCCCGACTCCTGTCTAGCCTCCCTACCCGAATGTTTATGGAACAAGCAGTCTAAAACAGAACTCTGGATTTCCCCTCCACACCCTTCTGTCTTCCTCACTTCCCTGCTGCCCTGGAGAGTCTCCTTCAGCTCCTGGGCTCCCCACCAAGATCTGGCTTTAACTTCCCCCTTCTTGGCAGTCTCCGGGTGGTCTTGGCACAGGCTAGAATGCACTCAGGTCATAGGGGAGGCAGTAGGCCCTCACCACACAGTTGCCCTGTGTTCAGCCACCAAAAGGAGTCTTCCAACCTCTTTTCCCTCCTCCCCCTAGCCCTGTGCTTGGCACTTAAAGTGCTCCCTGACCCTGACCCTCCTTCTCAAGCACCTGCCAGATGCTCCTTAACCCAGGGGTTCTGGCCTCTCTGCTGTCCCACTAACAAAGCCCTTCCTTCAGTGGAGTCTGGTGTTTTCCTTGGCCACCCTTCACGCCTAAAGCTCTCTCTTCTCCATTCTGACTCCCCTACCCCCCCCATCTTTTACTGGAAGGTGTTCCCAACCCCTCTTCTTTGTGCTGTCTTCTCTCTTGTAATTACATCCCATCTATTCTCTGCTTAGTTTAATTTGTACATATTTATTTACTTGTTGTCTCTCCCTCATTAGATTGGGAGCTGCCCTTTGCCCTTCCATATTCTATCAGATGGGAGTTCCATGGTTGTCCCTTCATAATATCTCAGCCTGATGGCCATTTTCTCTTTTTATGGCACTGCCACCTCCCTCATTTAGACCTTCAGGCCCTGGCACCTGGACTATTACAGTAGCCTACTGGTTGGTCTTCTTACCTGAAGACTCACTCCACTGTGTTTCTGGCTTTCAAATTGATCTTCCTAAAGTCTGGGTCTGATCTTATCACCTCCATTCAGCAAACTCCAGTAGCTCGAGATTACTTACAAGATCACATTTAATTTTAAATCCTATTCTCACCTGGCTCTTTATTGCCTTTCCAGAGTTCTTACACCTCACTCCCACATATTCCAAAATCTGGTAGTTCTGGTCTTGTTGCTCTTACCACATAATGTCCATCTCCTAACCCATACCTTTCCACTTGCTGGTGCCCGTGACTAGAATTCTCTTCTACGTTTCCTTTGTTCTTAGGTTTCCTTCAAATTCTAGCTAAGATCTCAGCTTCTTTAGTGCTTTCTCACTGAGATCACTTTGGTTCTTTCTGTCTATAGCTGTTTGTCATGTTCGTTCCCACATTAGACTGTAAGCCCTTCTTTCTTTTCTTTGTGGTCCCTCGCACTTAGCACAGGGCCTGGCTCAGAGTAGACATTTTATAAAAGATTGACTCCATTTCTTGGTGAATGGATACTGTAGCAAGTATCCATACGGTACAGTATGGG
This sequence comes from Sminthopsis crassicaudata, assembly GCF_048593235.1. Classification (NCBI taxonomy): domain Eukaryota; kingdom Metazoa; phylum Chordata; class Mammalia; order Dasyuromorphia; family Dasyuridae; genus Sminthopsis; species Sminthopsis crassicaudata. The sequence goes on from NC_133620.1 coordinate 436,735,539, forward strand.
CCATGTCTGTAGTGTGGGACTTCGGAATCCCAAAAATGTCAAAGTTCCAGACCCATGTTATGAAGTATCTCAAAAGAATTTTCATGCTAATCAAATCTCCAAATCAAGGGTCGAAGTTTATTATAATGGTAGTATTATAATGGCTGTTGCTAGTGGGATGTGTTCCAAAAAGCAGCTAACTAGTAAGAAGGGAAAAAAGTTATTTTTATTAGGAAAAGTGAGAGAAACCAGATGTTTCTTTGTCACTGAAATGCTAATTATGTGGCTTAGAGGTGAAGTTGAGGAGTGGTCAGATTCTTTTTTTTTTTTTTTATTCATTTTTCCAAATTATCCCCCCATCCCTTCACTCCCTCCCCCCGATGACAGGTAAACCCATACATTTTACATGTGTTACAATATAACCTAGATACAATATGTGTGTGTAAATACCATTTTCTTGTTGCACATTAAGTATTAGATTCCGAAGGTGTAAGTAACCTGGGTACATAGACAGAAGTGCTAACAATTTACATTCACTTCCCAGTGTTCCTTCTCTGGGTATAGTTATTTCTGACCATCATTGATCAACTGGAAGTGAGTTGGATCTTCTTTTATGTTGAAAATATCCACTTCCATCAGAATACATCCTCATACAGTATTGTTGTTGAAGTGTATAGTGATCTTCTGGTTCTGCTCATCTCACTCAGCAACAGTTGATTTAAGTCTCTCCAAGCCTCTCTGTATTCCTCCTGCTGGTCATTTCTTACAGAGCAATAATATTCCATAACCTTCATATACCACAATTTACCCAACCATTCTCTAATTGATGGACATCCATTAAACTTCCAGTTTCTAGCTACAACAAAAAGAGCTGCCAAACATTTTGGCACATACAGGCCCCTTTCCTCTCTTTAGTATTTCCTTGGGATATAATCCCAATAACAGCAATTCTGGGTCAAAGGGTATGCACAGTTTGATAACTTTTTGGGCATAGTTCCAGATTGCTCTCCAGAATGGTTGGATTCTTTCACAACTCCACCAACAATGTATCAGTGTCCCAGTTTTCCCACATCCCCTCCAACATTCATCATTATTTGTTCCTGTCATCTTAGCCAATCTGACAGGTGTGTAGTGGTATCTCAGAGTTGCCTTAATTTGCATTTCTCTGATCAGTAGTGATTTGGAACACTCTTTCATATGAGTGGAAATAGTTTCAATTTCATCATCTGAGAATTGTCTGTTCATATCCCTTGACCATTTATCAATTGGAGAATGGTTTGGTTTCCTATAAATCAGGGTCAGTTCTCTATATATTTTGGAAATGAGACCTTTGTCAGAACCTTTACTTTTAAAAATATTTTCCCAATTTGTTACTTCCCTTCTAATCTTGTTTACATTAGTATTGTTTATACAGAAACTTTTTAGTTTGATGTAATCAAAATCTTCTATTTTGTGATCAATAATGATCTCTAGTTCTCCTCTGGTCATAAATTGAGTGGTCAGATTCTTAAAGGAGTTCTACTTAGAGTTTTTTTTTTTTCTCTCTCTCTCTCTCTTTTTTTTTTTTTTATTAATTTTATAATTATAACATTTTTTTTGACAGTACATAAGCATGGGTAATTTTTTGCAACATTATCCCTTGCACTCCCTTCTGTTCCGAATTTTCCCCTCCTTCCCTCCACCCCTCCCCTAGAAGGCAGGCAATCTCATACATGTTAAACATGTTATAGTATATCCTAGATACAATATATGTGTACAGAACCAAATTTCTTGTTGGAAGAATTGAATTCAGAAGGTAAATATAACCTGAGAAGAAAAACAAAAATGCAAACAGTTTACACTCATTTCCCAGTGTCCTTCTCTGGGTGTAGCTCATTCTGTCCATCATTGATCAATTGGATCTGAATTAGATCTTCTCTTTGTTGAAGATAACCACTTCCATCTGAATTGATCCTCATATAGTATTGTTGTTGAAGTGTATAATGATCTCTTGGTTCTGCTCATTTCAGTCGGCATCAGTTGATGTAAGTCTCTCCAAGCCTCTCTGTATTCATCCTGCTGCCTACTTATTGTTTACATTGGATGGGAGTTACTTTCAGGAGTGTGTGGGATGGGGTCCTAGATCTCCGTCTTACCCAAATTGACTACTTGGAGGCATCTCCAAATATAAACAGAAAGCCTTTATTTGGTCCTTGAGAGGAACAGTCCAACGCTCCCAATTGAGCAATCCAGCATAGTGTGTGACCCATGGCAGAAATGAAAAATGGGTTAAATAGCAAAAAAAAAAATGTGGGCACAACCTCCCTTCCTGTTAATTTTTTAATTCATTGATTGAACTGAAAAGAAATTGATCATTGACCAATGGTCAGCAATGCTCTCTGCTTCCTTTGGGTCATGGGACTTCCTGAAGCTTAGCCTAGGGTCTGACTTTTTCCTCCCAGTGGTTCTCTGAGAATAGGGATCCAGGGACTTCCTGAAACTTAGGCCCAGGATCTACTTAAGGCCTCCTCTATCCTATAGTCTCTGAGGAATCTTCACCTGGTCCCATTTTTTAGGCCTGAAACATCACTAGGTCAAATAATGGGAATCCAGTTTTGTACTCTGCTGGCTTTAACTTTAAGCACTTCATGATTGATGCTCATTAGCTCCATGAACCCCATTATCACTGATCAGTAGGCTGGTATCTTGACAACCAAGATTTTTTTTTTTTTGTCTCTACCTTGGCTGTGCAAGGTGACCTGGATGGACAAGATAACTTAAAGACAGAAATACATCATTCCTAAACTAAGAGAATTCAGATCTGCTCTACATCATCCCCAAGACTTGGTAGCCTTGGGGTTACTACTGTAGCACTTCTAAGAGTTGCGCCATACTAGAAGGGAACCAGAAAGGAATGCATGAATAAATGCAACATGATACACCAAGCAAAAGTGAAGGCATAAACAGATTCATAATTTAGAGACTAACTACTTTGCAGACAACCATTAAGAAGCCACTCATTGGAATAGGCCTCATAACAGATGATTGATTACAAGGGGAGGCTGAAAATTATTTTTATTTATCTAATTTGTTTGTGAGCCTATTCTCCCTATGATTCATTGAAAATATTTATAGACTTTAACAATACTTTGCATAGAGTAGTCATTTAGTCTAAAGAAGTGTAGAACAAAGAAATAAAAAGAAATCTTAAACCCTTGGATGTTAGGATTCTTACAAGGTGCTAAATCACTGGAATGGATATAATTATCTAATTTAGCATGGTTCAGTATGATCTGATCCTACAAGGAGATGTTATGGGCCAGAACTTGAGAGAAGGTAGTTGTCTTAGTTCTTTAAAAGAGTTTGCTCATTGGTTCACACATCAGACTTCATACCTTTAGAGAGCATATAAAAGGACAAAGCCCACTGGGAGGAGATTCTGAGCCAGGATTCAGTGGGGAGATTCACAAGTCTAAAGGAAAAGCCTGCTCATGGACTTCTGGGAGATTCACAAGGCAGAAACCCACAATCCCACACTCTTGGAGGCAGAGTCAGATTCATTCCAACTTGGACATTCGTGCTGGCTGGAGACACTCAGACAAGAGCTCTCGTGAACTAAAGAGAGAGAGACACCTCTAAGAAAGCTAGCTGAGCCCCAAGTGAAGGAGGCAAGACTTGAAGGAGAAAATAAAGGATCTGGACTTTTAACTCCTGGCTGCATTTTGGGATTATTGAACTGAACTGAAAGAAAGGCTGCCTCCAGAAGTTCCTCAAGAAATCTGCTCCCAGAGAACAATTACAATTTAGAGAACAGACCATCACACTTGGAGGATGGTCTTAGTGTACATTGCATTACTTCAGTTCAATTCCATAAACCTTTATTAGTCTTTATTATTTGTAAGGCACTCTAGACAAAATCAGTTATAGATTAACAGCATTACTGAAGCTTTTTGAGTGGTAGAGGCATTATGTGACTTGGAAAGCTTGTTTTGGAACTTCATAATTGGAGAAAAAGAGGAATTGAAAATGGGAGAATAAATTCAAAAGCCTATTAGAATAGTCTGAGTGAGAAATGATTAGGACCTAGACTAGGATATGGTAGTGAGAAAGGAATTAGGAGAATGAGGGAAGGAATGTGGTGATGAGAAAATCTGTAAGATTTTGAGACTTTTTAGATATGGGGGGAAGGGAAGAGTCCCAAATAGCTCTAGGGTTTTGAACCTCAAGGACAAGGGCATATATCGAAATAGCCTCTCTGCAGCTTTGAACACTTTTGACCTCTCCTCTGATTTTCATGGCCCAGTTTTCTCCTTGTTCTCCTCCCACCATTTCTGACTTTGTTCCTTCTCAGTCTCTTGCTTGATCTCCTTTTAGATCACACCCACTAATCTGGGATTTTTTCTGGGACTCTGTGCTTTCCTTCAATACTATCTTACCTCATCTCATCAGCTGTCATCTTTATGCAGGTGATTTCCAGATCTATAAAAGTATCTTCTCTGTTTTAAGTTCTGTTTCTACAACCTTTTAATCATTTGAAACTGGATTTCTTGAAAACTTTTCAAAGTCAGTATGCTGAAAACAGAACTCATAATTTTTTCCCCCAAATTCCCTTCCTCTTCCAAATTTGGTATGTTTCTGTCAAAGGTACCATTATCCTTCCAGTTAGCCAGGAAATGTCCTTGTCAGATCTTTCCTGGACTATTGCAGCGACCTTCTTTTTGGTCTCTTCCCACTTCAGACCATCTCTATGTAGCTGCCAAAGTGATTTTTCTTTAAAGAAAAAAAAGCCAGACCATTTCACTCCTACATTTTCTTTTTCTGTTTCTGTCGCTTTTTCCTGTTGCCTCCTTCCCTCCCTTTCCTTCCTTTCTTCATTCCTCTCTATCTTTATGCCCTCCTCTCCTTCCCTGTTGTGGCTCCCTGTTACTAACTCTCTTTACCATTCCAACCCATGACCAATTACAGTCTTTCATTACACTTTGTGACCCAGCCCTGCTAGCCTTCTTAGTATACTGCACATGTGGCATTCATTTTCTGCTCTTTGTCCCATCTCTCTCTCTTAGAATTTCTGGTTCCTTCCAGACTGAATTCAAACACTACTTTCTGTATGGATACTATGGTTCCTCCCTGTTTTCATTGTCTTTCCTCTCCCTCTCCAAACTTTGCTGTATTCATTCTGTATTTACCTTCCTATGTATTATCTGTCTTGTTAGAGTATAAATTCCCTGAGTCTAACATTGCTTGATTTTTCATCTTTATATCTTGAGAGCTTATCATCTGACACAAATGCTTAATTAATATATTGATTGAAGCTTGATTTGTATGGAGCATGTTAGCTATAGTAGGCTAGTTAGTGTGTACCTGCTCAGCAATCTTTACATCTCAGTCCATGGCAAACATTCCAACATTGAATGGATTAAATCATCTAGAGAGCCTGGGGAGTTTTTTTTGTTTTTTTTTTTTTTCTTCTAATGGTCCAATCTAGAAGTGCTCTTCCAGATCAGGAGAAATGGAGTGGAAGCAGGGTACATAGCAAAGTGAGTTAGGTGAACAGCCAAATAGATTGTAAAATATGATATTCTCAAGAAGATTGAGTAGATGTGTTTACAGTAGTTAACAGTTCGTTTTTTAACAGTAGGAAAGCAGCTAGTAAACTATGGAAGAACAAAAGATATGGAGTGTTGGAGCGGGAAACAGAAAGGGATAATCAGTGGGTCCGGCTCTTTTTTGGTTGTTTTTGTGAGCATAAGTTAAGGTCTTAGCTTTATTCTCTGAAATTAAAACAGCTGAGAAAAAGATAGATAAAAATGTAGAATTTGGAAATGTGGAATAAAGGAGATCATAGTAGAGTCAATTCATATAGGCACTCATTCTAAATTTGATGATTGAATTAGTTCATAGATTTATTTTCCTGTGGCATAATGAACATAACATGAATGTTCAAATTAAAATATCTGTCTCATTTTCTTCCATAGCAGAAGGAGCTGCAATAGTACGGAAATATTATTTGTGTAACAATGTAACATAAAACTATTTTCATTTCTTAATTTGTTTTTAAGACAAAGAAAATAATCCTGTGTTTTTTTCTCCAAATTGATTTTATTCATATGTTGTCTTCCTTTAATTGTTTAACACTCTCTAACACTCTTGTCTTGTGAAGGAGCAAAATTCATTGTTTTGTTGTTATCAAAGGAAAGGTTTATCTGAGGTATTGACAGAGCAAATAAATATCAAAGTGCTTATAGCTGTTAAGATTTGGCTCATTAAGGAGTATTAGCTGCAATGTATGACTTGTTAACAGGATTCCAGGAGACCTTCTCCAAGTCTATCACAAAAGAATGTGGAACCCAAGAATTCACATCCTTAACAGAAGTTGACACAACAAAAGAAGGAAGAGAAAACAGGGGTGTGACTTAGAAGGGGGGGAAAGGGACAGTAACCCCTCCTGAAGGGGAGGAGCCAAGAGCATGGCAAAATGGGAACTGCTAGATTATGAAGATAGGAGGGTCTGCTTATCTACAAAGGACCCCAGCTGCACAAGCATTTTTCCCAGCCTGACACAGACTGGCTGCACTTGTCTTGCATCTCAAGGAGGAATTAAGGAATCAGGCTTGAGATCCAAACTATAAATTATGTCAGCTGATGGGAGTGAGAAAGGACATTGGATTCAGTGTTTCTGGAAATTATGGTGACTCAAAAAAACAAGTTCAGGGGACCTTTTAACATCCCTTAATAGATTCTATCTGGTTTAAAAATTCTACTACTGAGACTTCAACTTTTCTCTGAAAGTACTTTCACTATGCTTATTTATTTTTTTTTTTTTTACTGGCATTAACTTCTTATTTGTAACCACTTTAATTACACATCATTAGAATCAATAGTAATAGCTATTCACAATTTCATAATGCTTTACAATTTATAAGTATTTTTCCCAAAATAATAATGTGAAAGTAGATGAATGAATGTCAGTAATTATACTCAAATTTAACAACCTGAGAACTAGGAAAGCAAAAAGATTTCACCAAGAGCTGGACAACGTACTCCAGGTTTGTCCCTCACAGTATCTTAGTTTTAAGTTGATGTCACCACAGCCTTTTTAGGTTTATCCTTTAAAAGCCTGGTCAACTTTTTTTGTTTGTTTTTGGCTCTGAGATACTCTTCTCTTTCCCTATCTCCTTCCCTTCCCCTGTGTTTTTATATATCTTATCTCATTGGCTTCAATTTGAGCCATTTTAATGTTGCTGGAATTTGTTGCTTAGGCAAGGAAGGTTTTGTACCTCTTTGGTTACACTACTAATTCTCTTTTTGATTCTAGGAATTTTAGTTGATTTTTCTATCCAAACTATGTTTTTCTTTAAGTCTTTGTTAGTAGATGTTTTGGAATCATTATTTGCTGGGTCCCTGTCACCCTATCATCATCATAGTTCTTTATGGTCAGGTTCTTTTTTTATTTGCCCATTCTTCCAGCCTACTTTCTGATGTTGGTCCAGATCCCCTCCTTAGACATGACTTCATGAATTCATCACAGTCTCCCTGAATCTGTTTTCTCATATAAGATAAGAGGATTGAACCAGATGTTCTTTGAGGACCTTTCTAGCACTAATATAATCACATTTGAAGATAGAATGCAGGTAGAGAGCCTAATATCTGTTTTTTTTGGCAGTACCTTACTATTTTAGGAAATACATTTATTCCCATTTTAAAGAGGAGAAAAATAAAACTTAGAGGTTAAATGACTTGCCCATAGCTCCCTGGTAATTAGACTGAGGACTTAGAAATCTAGAGACTGCACATTCCAAAACTGTTCACCACTACATTATATACTGACTATCCATCTGACAACATTCAGTGTGGAATTTTTATCTACTGTAAATCAAACTTGATTTATACATTTGTCAGTTTTATCATTTTAAGTTTTTTTTTAAGTAATAACAGTGTAGCTTACAATTGTCCTGAAGAGTAAAGGCATGTTACACTGACCAGAACCTCTGTGCTCTCTCTTCCTTGTCACTGCTAATAATGTATCTTACCTACCTTAAAGCCATAGAGTTGGAAGTCAGTAAAACCTGGTTTAATAAATATTTGATCTCAGAAGCCCAGTGGTATATATTGGCGGCTCTTCAGAAGATATTATTCAAAAAAGATTTGTTCCATCTGTTAATAGTGTAGTACTACAATGCATCACTACATTGCAGATTACTTCTGATAAACTGATTTCATGTTTTGCATATTCCTGGTTCAAAGTAGGATGTTGGTTTCCTCCATCATTAATATCTAGATGTATTTAATTCTGTTTCTATTTAATTCTAATTCTGTCTAGTTGATGTGACTCAACCACTGATTTTTAATTTTTTATGTTTCATTTTCAGGTATTTGTATCTGCTCTTCTCCAATGATGACCTTTTACCTTTAGACCACTGGGTGTTTAATACAGAAGCCCATCCTCTGCCTGTATTACATTTAGCCAACACCACACTTTCAGGAAATCTTGACTTACGGTAAAAGCAGCCCAAGAGGAGAGACTTTAACTCACCTGTGTTTTGTTTACATGAACCAATGCAGAAATTAGGCTGGAGAGGGGGACTCTTGGAAACCTGGGCCTCTGGGTCAGGATATCAGGGTGAGAAGTGACTATTCCACTCGAAGCTCTTCAACCTATAGATAAATTAACTTTGAAATTCCATTTTATACCTGACCAAATTATGCTCCATTATTTCTAGGACAGAGACCTAATGTGCTTTAAATTCTAATGGGAAGGTCATAAGGGGGAAATGCCTATTGTTATTGTACTGATTAAGAATCCTGGAATAAGGAAGATGGCCTCCTGAGAATGAACAGAAACATGGAGCACTGTGCTGCAGTTACTGATGGCCTTTGCAGCAAATTATCTATTTGTTTCCTTCTGACATGGAATGGATCTTAAATACCTTGTTTTTCCTCCTTCCCTCTCCTTTATCCCCTTCCCTCCTCCATACTTTATTTTGATATTGGAAGCCACCATGAAACAAGAACAACAGAACTGCACCCGCAGCGAGAGCCACAGGATTTTAAGCTGAAAGAGAAACACAGTCTCCATGTCTTTCTGAATTACCAAGTCCCCATTTGGTGACCAGCCTGGCAGCCATTTCAAGTACCCCATCTATTTCATTAGTACCCCTTGATTGAGTCGATTTTTTTCTGGGACATGAGTTCACCAAGAAAATACTTTTCCCATCTTTGTCGTCATCTGGAATCATCAAATCTGCAGTATTTTTCATATTCACTACTTTTGAGAAACTAGGTTTGGGAATTTTATGCATGTAGCTCAGTCAAGTATTGGTAGCATGACCAAAACAAAAATCCACATTTTCTTGAAACCTGTTCTAAGAGAAAGCTTTGTTGTTTTGGGGGGAACAGGGGAGGATTTTCCTCAAGCAGCAATTCCATCAGGTAAATCTTAGCCTCTTTAGCCTCCATGATAAACTCAGTAGTTATTCACCTTTAAACTTAACATTGTGAATGATTTTGTTCAAAATGTTCTTCTGTAGCTCTGAGTTTGTCTTCATTGCCTTGATTGAACTAAATTATTAACTACAACTCAACCAACTTATAAAAGAATAAGACACCAAAACTTGTTTGATATTCACTTCCACTTCCTAGCCCCTGTCTCATTTAGCTGTATGGACTGTCCCACCCAAAATTAATTCAGCTTTCTTTGTAGACATTTATGGGACACCAAAAAATTGTCAAAATAGTCTTCAACAATAAAGGTGTGGTACAGATAAGCATATAACACATTTTATTTGAGATGTGTCTGTCACATCTCCTTTCATTGATGGATGAAAGATTTTGCACTGATATTTATATTGTTAGCTAAACCTATTTGTTTCTGAGAGACCATAAAGTTTATTTAGTAGCATGAAATAATGGGAGATAAATGTTATCTTGGGATTACATATTTTCTGAATTTGAATAATTTTGTATTATACTATAAAACAATTCTTTACCATTTTTATTTTACAAACAATTCCTATTAAGCATTTGAGAGTTGAGGTTAATATCATAGTTGTTTTGATATTAGCCTTTATCAGTAATTGGACAGTTTTCAAAACTTATCTGCTCAAGTCTGTATAGGGATTTAAAACATTTTTATGTTTTTCTTTTCAAAACTCCCTATTTAATGTGTGATGGATGTATGTGGGGAAGAACTTCCAAAAAAAATTAATGTATTTCAATTCTGCATTTAACTCAATCCTATATTATTGCTTTAAGTCTTAAAGAATCAGTCCACAAAATATTGGGATATACATTCTGTTGGGCAATTTTTTTCAGTATGCACATGAGATTATATTGTGAAGTTTATTCAAGCCCTTGTAAGAATTAATATTAGCACACTAAATACTTCCACCAAATTCTGAATTTTGCCTCCTTTTACTACTGGAAAGTCAAGAAATACATTGAAGACCAAGTACTATTAGTGTAATTTAAGTACACTTGTTTAAGAGTGATTTTAGAAGAGTATGGGGAAGATTGGTTTTCCAAAAAAAAGTTATCCTTCCTATTACATTAAACATGTAAGTCATGGGAATGGGTGTGAAAACTTGCCTTGCCTAGATCTAATATGGATCAGCCTATGGGACATGAGTGGACACTCAAGGAATGTGCCTTGTGGCCTCCCCAGGAATCTCTCCAATGACAGAGTGACTGTCCTTCACTCCTGTCTCTTACTCCTTGCCCCATCCTCTTCTTGGGGCATACAGGCCTCTTGGGGCCTACAGATGGTGGAGTTTCTGTGATAGTCTCCTTTCCTCTCCTCCAAGCCAGGAAGCTGAGCTTAGTGTGGGCCTGTAAGAGAGGCCACAAAGGGATGGAAGAATAGGGGTCACAAATGTCTTTTTATTTTCTCTTAGAATACCAAAGGCAATTAAACTCAATTACAAAGCGACTTGCTGGTTTCATGTTTTGCTTTGTTGTGAATCTGAAAATCGTTTCCTTAAAGAAAAATATCTTCCTCCCAGCCTTTGGCTCACCAGTGACTTTCCTGCTTTCTTCCTGGACCCTCTCCAGGATTTTTCCTGTGTGGAAATTAATTATTCTCTGGCTAAGCATCCTGGGATGACATGGGCTGCTGCTGCCATTTTGCTGTGCGATCTTGGAAAAAGTTACCAGACTTCTCTGGGCCTACACTTCTTCCTCCTCAAATGAGGCTTATGCTACATGATTTCTGAGATTTCTCCTTATTTTAAAATCTTCTCCTTTTGTCTTTGATGGGAGAGAGATTAGCAGATTTTTTTTTTTTTTTTATTAAATGTACTTAAATACCTTTCACATAGTGGTTGTGAACCTTTTTCCAGGTATGTGTATAACATATAATACTATCAGTTGGGGCACAAAGCAAACCAAAAATAACTTTTCAGGAAGGAAATCCTTCTAGTCTTGAATCTTTGTTTTATAGTCATTTCATTTCATTTTTAAAGTCTGTCTTTTGGATTTAAGTTAAAGGATATTTAAAGGCCCAGTCAGTTTGATGTCCTTAAAGCCAGGGGAGTGCTACTATTCACTGAAGAATCAACAAACTGAGGTTGTGAGTGCAGTTTGAGAAAACTAAGAACCATTGCATGAGGTGCTGTGTCCACACTAACCTGTGATTCTGATATTAGGTGCTTGTCATCTGATTTGGGGAGCAAATCTTTTCACATGGAATGAAAGCTTCTCAGAGGTTTTAAAAAAAAAAAAAAACACCAAAAACCTTAGAAGATAGATGGTTCAGTCCCTTTCTGAAGCATGGAGTATGGGGGAGAAAAAGTACCTTAAGTACTTTTATTGGACTATAGAGCCCCTTTGACAACAGAGAAAAGAGCTTTCATCAATAGGTGACGACTCTGCAACATTTTATGCTACCTAGCCTCAGTATTTTGTAATCCAGAAGTCATTCTCTCCAGTACCCATTGCCAAAGTCTTTTGAAAGTTACCCCTTTTAAAATCTTGTTATTGTGATTCTTGCTGTGTCGTTTCCTCCTTAAACCTGGCTTTCTTTAATTCTTCTACATAGTGATAACATTGAACATTCTCTTATGTTGAAGCTATCTCTTTTTCAATATTTGTTATAAACAAACATTCCCCATAATTAATTGAGATTTGGAATAGAGAAACAAACGTTTATAATACATTTAAGAAAATATATCAATATTACCATACTCTGGTAATGATTTTTGTGATTTACAGGTCACACTTAAAAGTGTTTTTTAAAAAATGTTAATAATTTCTATTCAGATTATAGAAGTGAATGAAAAAAATTCAATCATAGCATTCAGTGTTAATTATATAATCAGTTAATTTTTCTTTAAAAATATTCTGAAATATTCATTAATGATTAATAAGTTGATGGTTAAAAGTGGTACTATTCCTTCCTCCTCCTCTCCCTTCCAGTTGAGTTCTATCATAACTGAACTGAATATATTTTTAAAATATTTTTAGGCCTTATCTGGTAGCCAAAGAAGATGTGCTTCATTGACCTGGTTCTGACTAAATTCTGTTAATAATTAATTCTGCAGAGCAAAAGCATTATTCCAGGAGTGTCCATATGACAGTCATTTGTGGTAAAGAAGAAATTTAGAGTCAAATCATTTTTTCAGATCCCTCTCTAGAGTTAATCCATTATGAAATAGCAGGCACACACATGACTTTAAACTCTAGGCAGGCAGATAGTAAGATGCCCAATCACTATGAAAGGTTTTCATTATAGTAACTCAGGAGAAAAGAAGATGCCACTTTTGTACAAGGTATGACTATTGACCATATTCTGTGATGATCCATCTTTGTCCTTTGAGCGTGGGTTTGATTTTTAGAAAAAGCCAAAGGCTTTCAGAACCAAATCTGGTGAATAGGTTTGGTGATGAAGCTGGTACTATTTTTGGCTACAGTAAGACAAGAAATTTCAGAAGGCATTTCTAAAAAGACAATTTTCAGAAAGGTATTCAGTAGCAACTGCACCATTAGAATGAATGAGAAAATTGCCTTCTGAGGCAACTTTGTTCAAATATCACAGCCTTTTGGATTTGTAGGGTAAAGTATGTTTGTTTATAATATATCAATTATATTTTTTGTGGACTTAATGAAAGGGAAAAAATTTTCTTTTCCTAGCATTCTTTATTACAGTTAGAATACCATGTTATTTTCCATTTTCTTTAGCGCAAACCCCAATTTTCTGTGCTTCTTCCCTCAAATCTCATGGCATCAAATATGCCTACAGAGAGTCCTCCAATCTCAGAGGCATGGAAATTACTCATATAACTTTGTCTCTTTCTCAGTAACGCTGTGAATCATAACTTTTGCTTCTTTGCAAAGAACAAAAAGGATTTCACACAGAAAAGATTTCATTTTTCTCTGGTTTGATCTAGCTCCTTTTCAAATAAAGATCCAGGCCAGGTAAAGATTAATAACTTGCCCATTCCATCCTGAGTATCATTCTATTCTTCACAAGAGTTCCCTTACCCAGATCTGTTCGTCCTGTGTTCTTTGGGTAAGAAGATTTTCTGGGTTTCTTTAAAGTCATTTGACTTCTTGGTCATATGGTTAATACCTCTTGTTTACTCTTGTATTTTGTGGTGGGAGAGATTTATGAGTGAAAATAGTGCAGAAGAAACCCCAAACTTAATTTAATCTAATAGGCAGTTATAACTGTTTGCTAATGCAAAGGTTAGTAATATAGTATTATTATATAACATAACAATATTAACTTATTTCAAATAATACTCTATATTTGGATTCCCATAGAAGGTTGACACAATGGGAAGTGATCCATGCTATAATTCCTATTCTTGAGAAATATGAAGTGAAACATTTTTATCAAACCAGTCACCAGGTTCCCATTGGAGATCTGGGAAGTTGAGAAATGGTTACTAGTCCCTATAAGTAACACAAGGACAGATACTTTGAATAATGATTCTTATTGGAGAAGCTTCAATAAACATCTGTCCTCAAAACAAAATGACAAAACTAAGTTAAATACTACAGAGAATGTTAGCTCTTCAATCTACAGTCTTAAGTAATTTTAACCTTTAGATAACTGTCTTGTACTTCCATTTCCTTTTATTCTTTTGAGCATGAAAAATAAAGTTGTTTCAAATAAAATTTATAAGAAATACTTTAATCTTTAGTTACTCTCCATTTCAGTAGTTCCCAGCCTTACCCACTCTGGAATGTGCAAATTCTCTTCATAAAACAAACTATACACGGCTGATTGCAAAGGCATGTGTCTGTGTCTGTGTCTGTGTGTGTATGTATACAGATATGTGTGGGGTTTTTATGCGAATTACAGTCTTGTGCTTGGCATGATGAATGTGGAAGTATTGACTACACAGATCCTAAGCAGAGTATTTACAGTAACCAAAAAGAGAGAGGAAGGCCTTCTGGATAAGTATACTTAAAGGTGATTTTCCTTTACCTCAGCTCATTTGGATCAGCAGGATGGAGATTATTCTGCTGAACTATAACAAGAGCCAGTTGACAATTTTTGTTAGAGTAACTGTGACACTTTTTCATTTGACACCTATATTAATTGTTGGGTCACCTAATTTGTGTGTGTGTGTGTGTGTGTGTGTGTGTGTGTGTGTGTGTGTGTGTGTGTGTGTGTTTAAACAAAGGGATATTTGTATGTTTTGTCTACAGCGACACTTTGTATTGTCTTCAGAACAGAGTTCTTTAATGTCATGACTAGATGTGGCTGCCATTCAAACTGAGTGTGGGGCCGGCCGCCATCTGCCCCTTCCCTAAAGTTTTGCTTTCATGTTCATACAGACAACATCATGTGGTCCTTCTCAATATGATGTCATTTTGATGCCACATATCTAATTCCTTCTTGATTAAAAAAAGGCTCTCCAGGGTGTCAGATTCTGGCTTTTATTCTCTGAACTTATCCCAGAGGAAGCTCATGCTTCTGGACTTCATACCTTGTGCTGTACTCTCAGAATGCAAGTACATGGGTCTCAGAAAACCCCTGATCTCAGTATTATAGAGAAATACATACCTTGTGGAAGAAAGAAAGGAGCAAACTCATGAAAAAGAAGGACATCTATTTTTAATGTTTTCTATTGGTCAGCATATTGATTTATTTTGTGATCTGTAAAGGTTGAGTTGGTTCTTCCTATGTTTTTGGCAATAAGACTATAATGAGTGCAGAGAAAATTCTGTGTTTTAAATTTACTTAGTGGCCCCTCATTAGATCCATTCTTGAAAAACTTTCTCTCCACCTCCCTTTACTTCCTTCAGCCTTTGCTTTGTTGCTGTTCGTTATTATCCAAGGAATGGAGTATTTCCAATGAGAGGTACTGCCATCCTCGCCCATCATATCTTCAATGTTTAATAAATCCATTTTTCCCCCCCTGAGGCTGGGGTTCAGTGACTTGCCCAGGGTCACACAGCTAGGAAGTGTTAAGTGTCTGAGACCAGATTTGAACTCTGGTGGTCCTGAATTGGAGGCTGGTGCTCTATCCACTGTGCCACCTAGCTGCCCCAATAAATCTATTTTTAACTTGGTTTGGCCTCAGTAATTGCAACATTCATTACAGAATTAAAACTTGATCACCATATAGTTAAGATAAACTTTTCTATGCACTGAATATGTTTGAGATAAAATTTTTCAGTATGACATCTAGCAAATGTCTTGCTATTGCTACTTTCTTAAATTCTTTAAGTAAAAGTTTGTTTTCAGAAGGAGCAGGGTATAACTATCCCTTTCTGTTAATAAGCTGCTGTTTGGGATCCTAGTGGTCTACCTCTAGTCTCAACCCTGTGGGTGCTTAAACATACACATTTATCTGCAATGAATTTGAACAGTTTCAGACTCTTCCAGGCTTGGAGCTGTGGAAGAAGCGCCACAGAATCCATTGCAAATTACATAACCCAGAACTTAATGGTGAGAGACCAAGTGCTTAGTTTGGAAAGAACTAGTAATCATGGATCTAAGTGGTTACTATTTGGTTGATTTTAAAAGGGATCCTTAATTTTCATGACTGCTTTTGGGACTGCCTTAGCCCATCTGTAAGTGGGATGCAATCCCAGCTAACTGAAATTCATTTTCCTCAGAAAACATAAGTGGAACAGTTATTAGTTTAACACAAGGAAAATCTTATTATCAATTAAAATTGTCTGAAATGGTATGGGCCACTTAATGAATTTCATGTTCTCCATCACTGGAGGTATTCAAATGGAGGACAGTTTACTATATCTCAAGGATATCAAAGAAGGGGTTCATCCATTAGACAAGAGATTATGTTCCATGACTTCCAAGGGCCTTTTCCAATTCTAGGATTCTGATTCAAACCTAAATAAGATACTCACTGGCTGCTTCAAAATTGGTTTCCAATCATGTCCTCCATATGTAATTTTTACAGATTAAAAGTAATATTGTATATAAAAGTTCAAATAAAGATGTTCTTTAAGTGAAAAAATGTTCATCGTTCCTTTATATCACATACAAATAATGATGGCACAGGTTAATAGTGCTTTTTTTCATTTTGAAGGATGTTTTGCTTATCAGTTTCCCAAATTCAGATAAATTTCCTTTAAATCATTTGTTTTTAGTTATATGTGACTGACTTCATTTGGGGCTTTCTTGGCAAAGATACTGGACTGGTTTGCCATTTCCTTCTCGAGTTCATTTTATAGGTGAGGAAACTGAAGCAAATGGATTAAGTAACTTGTCCAGAGTAACACAGCTAAGACTAGATTTAAACTTGGGAAGATGAGTTTCTGATTTTAAGCCTGACACATTGCACTGTACAGCTGCCCTTTTTAATTCATCTTTTTGTATGTAATTGAAGTTACTAAGAATATCTTTTAAAAGCTTTTTATTTTCAAAATATGGGCAGTTTTCAACATTAACCCTTGCAAAACCTTGTGTTATAAATTTTTTTCTCTTTCTCTTTCCCCACCCCATCCCTAAGATAGCAAGACGTCCAATATATATCAAACATGTGCAATTAAGAATTTAAGAGTTGAAAAATTACACCATGGTTAGCTGGCTTTAAGACAACTGGAGACACACCTCAGCTTTGGCTTATAAAACTTCATGGGTCATCTAGACCCTTAGCAAATAATGTCCTCCATTCAGTAGACAATCTTTTCTCTATTCCCCTACCCTCTCGATCTGACCATAATGATAGCTGCTTCAGAGGTTTTCCAAACTAAAATGAAGGTCAGAAGGACAGAATCAGACAGAACCTAGAAGAAGTCATGGATGTGTACAGATGCACTCTGGGGGAAGCATTATATAATGGTAAACTTCAGGATTATAATTTTAGATTTACATTATAGAGTTTTCCAAGTCATTTGAATCACAAATCCAGACTCAGGAAAAAGTAATGAACAGTCTTAAAAGGTACTGTGGTATGTGCAAAAGAACATTGGATCTAGCAACAGACATTCAGAGGCAAGTAATTTCATCCCTAGCCTCTTATCTCTAAAATGAGGTCAATCTAATGTGTGTGGGGGCCAGCCTTGGACTTGGGAAAGCCTGATTTCAGATCCTTTCTCTGAAAAAGATTCTAGATGTAGAAGTGACTAATCTGACCTTTCCATGTTACATAGAAGGAAATTGAGCCCCAGAGATAATAACTTGCCCTAAGTGACAACCAGAATTTGAAGGCAGATATGTCCCCAAGTTCAAGATCATTTCAGCTATACTGAGCTGCCTCTTATCAACTTATTTCTGGGATCATGAACAAGATGCTTAAATTTCCAGTGCCCCTAGATAACTGTGTAAACTATTGCAGAATTGTTGATGGATGGAAAAAGTTTTCAGACTGAATTCTCTCTGCTCTTGAAGTCAAAATCCTCCAACCCACCTCATCCCTGACTAAGAAAATTAAGAAGTGGCTGGATAACATAAACTTCTTAGCTGTCAGATACCAGCCAAATAGATACCTGAAGTTCCTGTGCTAAGTTCATTTGGCTTATAGAAGTCCATTTTAAAAATGTAAAATCTTGGAGTTCTAGGTATTTAATACTATATTTTATTCCCTACAGTCAGAAATGAATATAAGTAGATAAACTATGTTTAGAATGGACTGATGCAAAACTTGCCTGAAGTGGAGCCATTGAAGAGTCAGACTGGGAATTACTAGTCTTTGTTTTAGCATCATTCTAGTATGCAGGACATAATTGGGACCACCCCTAAACAACCCAAAATGAATTTCATAATTCCTTGGGGATCCCACTGCCACCATCTCCCATGTGGACTCAATTCGCACATCCAGTCCTCATTTCAGCCATTTTTCTCACCATGTCCAGATTATTCTTCCTAAAAATTTGTCATTTCCTTGTTCAGAACCTCAGTTTTATAACTCCAGGTCCTCCTTGTTCTACCTTCATTTGAAGCCAATGGACAAGTTACTTCCTGGAGTCTTACATGTTTTCTTCATCTATTTAATGAGGAAATTTAATCTATTAAATGATTTGCAAGATCTCTTCTAGCTTTTAAATTCTTTGATCCATTGAGCATATCATTTCAACCTTCCCTCTTCTGCCTACACATACTTTAAGCTTCAACTAAAGTCTACTGTCTTCTTCAACATCTCTCCTGATAGCCTGGTGGCTTAGCTCATGCCATTTGTTCTTCCTAGAATTCCTCCTCATTTCCATTTATTTGAAATCTCATTTCATAAAATTTAGAATTAAAAGAAATAGGAGAAAATACCTAGTCCATTCCATCTTTTCAACTGATCACCACAGTCAATTCCAGAGAGGTTAATTCTTCCAAAAGCCATTTTGCATGATCCAAAAAAAAATCTTCCCTGTCCCCCCTCCCTCCCCAGTCAGCCAAGTCTTCTCTTCCCCTAAACCCCTATGGAATTTTAGTTATATCTCTCTAGTAATATATCTACCAATTTTTGTCTCCTCTACTTGACTATAAATGTTTTCTTGAGAACAGGGGTTGTAACTCATAATGCCCCTCACTTAGTAAGTGCTTAAAGAGACGTGATTAAATGACTAGATAAACAATTGTCCATTCTAAAAGGCAGAATAACTGCCTTAGTAATAAAAGTCTATACCCTAAATCATTGAGTTCCTTGCTCTCAGGTCAGAACTCCCCATCCCACCTGCCATCCCTTTTATGCTGCTCCAATTAAACTAGGATCTTATCCTTGGATTTTCTTTAAAAAAATAGAAATTCTGTCAGGGGAGCAATATAAGTTTGGTAAAAGACAAAAGATTGTTATTTATTTTTTCTTCAAGTTTAACTATTTTTATTATTTTTTATTATAACTTTTTATTGATAGAACGTATGCATAGGTAATTTTTTACATTATCCCTTGCACTCACTTCTGTTCTGACTTTTCCCTTTCCTCCCTCCACCCCCTTCCCTAGATGGCAGGCAGTCTTATACATGTTAAATATGTTATATATTAGGTACAATATATATGTGCAGAACCGTATAGTTCTCTTGTTGCACAGGAAGAATTGGATTCAGAAGGTAAAAATAACCTGGGAAGAAAAACAAATGCAAACTGTTAGGATTACTAGGTGAGAACTCAGGTTGTCTAGACAATTACAAGGTGAGAACTCAGGTTGTCTGGACAATTACAAGGTGAGAACTCAGGTTGACTTGACAGTTCTCTGGCTCAGACTTGTAAAGGGAGTTTACACCTTAGGAATCCTAGAAGGAGCAAGCTCATTGGCTGAAGTGGTTCTTCCCAGAAGCCCTTGCATTATCCCACGCCCATTCTCTGGGAGGATAAAAGAGGCAACATTGGGCCTGGAGAGCAGATTGGACTGGGGGAGGATAGCACTCCAGGAAGAGAAGTCTCTGCATTGCATCAGGCTTGACGGGGCTCTCTGCAGGAAGGGAAGTCACTTCTAAGGACAAGAGTTAACAGCAACTGCCTGGGGACAACGGTTCATTTACAGGAAGAAGAATCTGTTGGAGAGATTTGAGTAGACACAGCAGATCTCCTCCCAGAGAGCGATCCAGCAGCTTCTGGAGACGACAGCTCGCTACAGCAAACAGTTTACACTCATTTCCCAGTGTTCCTTCTCTGGGTGTAGCTGATTCTATCCGTCATTGATCAATTGGAATTGGATTAGATCTTCTCTTTGTTGAAGATATCCACTTCCATCAGAATCCATCCTCATACAGTATCATTGTTGAAATGTATAATGATCTCCTAGTTCTGCTCGTTTCACTCAGCATCAGTTGATGTCAGTCTCTCCAGGCCTCTCTGTATATGTCCTGCTGGTCATTTCTTACAGAGCAATAATATTCCATAACCTTCATATACCGCAATTTACCCAACCATTCTCCAACTGATGGACATCCATTCATTATATTCCAGTTTCTAGCCACTATGAAAAGAGCTGCCACAAACATTTTGGCACATACATGTCCCTTTCCCCTCTTTAGTATTTCTTTGGGATATAAGCCCAGTAGTAGCACTGCTGGATCAAAGGGCATGCACAGTTTGATAACTTTTTGGGCATAATTCCAGATTAAGGTAAAAGATTTTTTAAAATGTTATTAGTTTCTCAAACCTTGATCAACAGTACTACTGACATGAGGGGGAAGCAGCCTATTGGACTAGGAATTAAGAAGCTTAGATTGTGATATAGAAGTGATTTTATCTAATCTGACCTTTCTATTTTAAGTAAGAAGAAAGGGAAACCACAGAATGTGACCTGCCCAAGTCAAACTTGCAACTAACAGAGCCAATTAGAGTGCTGGGCCTGGAGTCCGCAAGATCTAAATTCAATGTAGTTTCAGACACTTATAAATTGTATGGCCCTAGGCAAGTCGCTTAACCCCATTTGTCTCAGTTTCCTTGTTTGTCAAATGACATAGAAAAGGAAATAAATCGCTAGTATCATTGTTAAGAAAACAGGGTCACAAAGAGTCAGGACTGAGACAATTGAACAAGAAATGTTCTAGTCTCAGCTTTGCTGCATATTAATTATATGATTCTGAGAAAGTAATTTTTTTCTGTGAGCCAATTTTCTTCTCTGTAAAATGAGAATACTGTACGAGATAAACCCTAAATTCCCGCCTAGCTGTGATTCTCTTAAATATGATCTATGGAGTATTTCCTCTTTGTTATTCTCTACTTGTTTTATATTTGTTGTTGTCTATAGAAATTAATTTAAGGCAGAAATAAGGGTTTTAAGTTTCTTTGGGGTCTCCCAAGTAGTAACAATTGCCATGTGTGTAAGGCTATAAGGAGTGCACAGCGCTTTACAAGTTAATCTCATTTCATCTTCATATCAGTTCATTTTAGTAGAACAAGAAGTGGTGAATGGATAGAGTGCTTGGTCTGGAGTCAGGTAAATCACTTAATTTCTGCCTGCCTCGATTTTCTCATCTGTCAGATGAGGACAAGAACTCCTGTCACTTAGGGTTTTTCTGAGAATAGAGTGACATAATATTTGTAAGTTACTTTACAAACTTTAAAAAGTGCTATATAAATGCTAACACTTATTAGTATTATAAGCAAATCAAGACCCAAGAGATGAAGTAACTTATTTATCCAAGGTGACCTAAATAGCAAACAGCAGAGATATGTTTGATTCCATATCTACAAATCAAGTGATTCCCCCCCCCCTTAATATTTCTCTAATAGTTTTTCTGGCATTAAGCAATCTTCCTCCCCCCATATGTTATTAGTACTCATTCTTGTTGGTTATTCCTTAAATTTGTTCATTCAGAAAATATCATTCATGAAGAAAAGGGAAATTCTGATAAATAAAATTTAGTGCCTACACTACTAGACAAACTAACAAACCAACCCAAGAATTTGTCCATTCTAGGAGAAGAGTTATAAATTCAGAGAGAGAGAGAGATACAAAGTAAGGCATAATGAGAGAGAGGCAAAATGCTATAAGAAAATTTGAGGGAGATAGAATTTTAATTAGAGCTCTCAGGGAAGGCTTAGAAGGTGACAATATCTGACCCGAGTCTTGGAATTGAGACATAATGATGAGAATACATTTCAGTAATAGTCTGATGGCATAGGATGACTTGAATTTCTGAGAGCAAAGCTCAAGAAAGAGGAAACAAATTCTGAACAGAGAAATGCTGTCTACTAACATAGAGACACTTAATTCCTTAGGATTGTCCACAGTTTATACGTAAGGCCCCACCACATAATGTAAAGATTGATAAGCAAAATCCTTTTGCAAGTCTTTATGAGGTAAGAAAGTTCATACAAGTTAGAGGTGGCAGGTGTGCTATATGGGAATAAAAGGGATTTGCAGCAAGAATCAATAAGCATTTACTCGTTACTTCCTGTGTTCCAAGCATAGGGGATAGCCATCAGCAGGTGGGAGGTAGTGTGTCATCTGTGAGGAACAGAGCCAATGTGGTATATTGGGAAGAGCACTGGGATTGGAGTTACAGGGCTGCTCTACTATTTACTAGCTATAAAGTCATATAACTTCTCTAGCCCTCTATTTCCTCATCTGTAAAATAACAGTCTATAATAAGTGATCTCTAAAAGCCTGTGGGGGTCATGCCAACTGTGGTCAACGTAAAATCTGAAGGTCATCCCAATAAGAATTGTTCAATTGCATCTTATTTTTTTTCCTGGAAATTAACCAGATTGGAAGCATGTATATTTGAATATTTTTCTGTGTTAGAATTAAATTAAATTTCCTTTCCAGAAATCATATTCAGTGTTTTATTTATTGCCGCAGATGATCAAATTTAGATTCCGAGTAAAGTAAAATTCTCTTTAAAAATCTTTGCAGTATAGCATTGATTTATTTGTACCAATGGATTCTGCCAGTCTCTGCTTTGTAAAGCAGAATTAATTCACATGGTTCTAGATCTGAAATTTCAGTCAAATTGTATTTGTAATTCAGAGTCCCAAGTTCAAGTCCAAATTTTTCCAAGAATGTTGCCCTTGGACAAGCCACTTTATTTCCCTGAATCTCAAATTTCTAACCAACCAACTCACCTATCTTGTAACTATCTTTCTAGTTATAACCTATCCATCTACTCATCCACCATCTACTTATCTATCTCTATCCTCTATCCGTTCATCTCTCTATCTCTCACTTTCCTTTTATCTCTAATATCTATGATGCTGTGATCCCCATACCATAACATCATGATGTCCATTTTATTTAGGATTTCCTTCAGATCATTTGACAGATGAAGAAACTGAGGCAAACAGCATTAAGTGACTTGCTCAGAGTTTCACAACCTCTAAGTATCTGAGGTTGAATTTAAAGATAGGTTTTCCTGACTCCAGGCTGGACTCTAATTCATTGCACCATCTAGAATAGTAGATGTTTAATAAGTACTTATTGACTGACTTTCGTACTTCTCTATTTTGTTCTGATTCCTCCTTAGTTATTTACTGTCCAGTTCCCATTTGTTTCCCACTTAGGAGTGGGACAAAATTCAGGACAAAAAAAACAAAACAAAACAAAAAAAAACTTTGTTTACTATAGGTATCCTTTTCCCCTTGGTGCTTCTTCCTAGCCCCTGTTCCACAAGTTTACTTGTTTTCTTCCTTCTCCTCACTCACCTTGATCTTTTTTCTGCTCTTCTTCTCCAAACAAGTCCCCCAGCTTCTCTCTCAAAGACTGTCCTGCTATGATTTGAATTAGGAAAAACATTTCTGCCTTTTGCATCTGAAGAAAGGGAGTACTAGGAATTCTAACTTAGCTTTCCAGGGTTACATTATTATCCCAGGTTGAAAGGAGCTCAGAAATCCTTAGCTCAAACCGTATCTGAACAAGAATCCTCTTTTTGAAACGGTAAGTCAGATTCAAAAAAAGATTGGGAATCATTGTCCTGAATAATGGTGAAAATAGAATGAGGTCATTTCTATGGCACTTTATATATACAATATAATACCTGATGATGATGATGATGATGATGATGATGATTTCTATGGCACTTTACTTATGCAATATAATATTTGATAAGGATGATCATGATATGAATACTAATGTAATTCTAAAAGAAAGTCCCAGGCTTTGTTTAAGTCCCAACTATAATCCCACCTTCTACAGGAAGCATTCCCCAATCTCTCTTAATTCCAGTGCCTGCCTTTTAATTATTTCTCATTTATCTTACCTATAGATTGCTTTGTATATATGTGTTTGCACGTTGTCTCCGCTTTTAGATTGTAAGCTCCTGGTGGGCAGGAACTGTCTGGTGCCCCTTTTTGTATCCCCAGAGCTTAACACAATGGCTAGCACATAGTAGTCGTTTAATAAATATTCATTGAATTGAATTAAAATTTAATAGAATGGAAAAAGCCCTTGAGAGACTGTTGAAGAACAATAAGAGTACATCTTTGGGAGAGGGGGCAGGAGAGACAGACAAAAATCAAAAAAGTGGCTTTTATTTGAAAGCAAGTCTGATTAAAGATTAGGGTACACTTGGGGAGAACAGGGTGTAGGCAGTAAGTTGTTCTTGCCACTAGAGGGCAATAGTGTACAGTGAGCCCATAAAGCCTGGGATCTAAGTATGGGGGGCAGTTCCTATCCCATCTAGAAGAGAAGGCAAAACCTCCCATTTACTGCCCTCTAACTGGGGGTGGATTTATGTGACGTTAAGCCACATTGAATCCCTAAGGATGTCTTTGGGCATTTGTCACTGTAACTGGGGAAGCCCTCATCACTCAAGGGAGGGTTTGTTGGAGCAGGGCGCTTTTGAACTTAAAGGTCTCATCCCCTGCAGCTCTAACACTCATAACTCACATTTAAAGAGCACGAAGATCATTATCTATACTTTTTAAATACAAGGATGCAGAGGCTCAGAGGGATTCACTTGCTCTGTGTTAGGTTGCATAGACCTCAGGTGTCAGAGGCAGAATCTGAACTCAGGATCCCTCTGACTCTGGTCCAGTGCTCTTTTCCCTACATCTTGCTAACTAAAGCAGATTTTTTTAAAAGAAATCAGATGAAATGTGAACTATTCTATATGCCTAACTGGGTTGTGGTGAGAAAAGTGCCCTGTAAAACTAGGAGAAGTACTGGACTATGTCTATTAGATTACTATGAAATAATAACTTGAAGGGAGGCTCTGAAATTAGGGAGAGAAGGAAAAGCTTGCTGTAGAAGGTGGACTTTTAGCTGGGACTTAAAGGAAGCCAGAAGTCTGAAGGAGGAATTGAGGAGAGCACTCCAGACTGGGACAGCCACTGAAAATGCCTGGAGGCAGGAGAGGGAGTTTCCTTGGGATAGGGAACTCCCAGGTTAAGGAAACTCCCCCCACTTGTGTATGTCAGCACTTTTCTGGTAGCTTATGGTCCTAGGACATTTCCTATAGCCTTGAGTTTAATTGATTTGTCCAAGGTCACACAGTTGGTATGTGATCGCCCAGGTCTTCCTGACGACTTTGAGGCAAACTGAGATAGCTTAGTTCCTAAGTAAAATGGCTAGGATTCGAGCCCTGGAATTAAAACCCACTCAGACACTTAGTGGCTGTGTGACCCTGGGCAATTTAACCTCTGCCTCAGTCTCCTCATCTATAAACTGGGAATAATCATACTGACCTCCCAGAGTATTAGTGAGGATCAAATGAAATATCATATATAAAAGTACCACATCAATGCTAGTTATTGTTATTATAAAATAAAATTGCTACGTAAATATGATTTGCCATGAATAATTTTCATCACAAGAAGGCATACCATCTTCCAAAACAAAGAATCCCAGCAGTTATGGGGCATCAGATGATGAAAATATAATTCCTCTATGGCATCAAAGGATGCCTCTATGGGCGTCAGTCTCAAAATTCTTTTTTTTTTTTTTTCTTTTTCTGAGGCTGGGGTTAAGTGACTTGCCCAGGGTCACACAGCTAGGAAGTGTTAAGTGTCTGAGACCAGATTTGAACTTGGATCCTCCTGAATTCAGGGCTGGTGCTCTCTCCACTGCCCACCTAGCTATCCCCGGTCTCAAAATTCTAACTTGAACTCTACTCATTACTTAATATAGACTAAATAAAGGCATAAACTGTTCTACATGACCGGTGGATTATACAGTAATTGTGCATATGACATTTTTGGTAAAGTTTTATCAAATGTATTTTAAATGCAAATGTATTAGGACTATAGACTGGAATATGGAAAGAGTATGAGGCTTGCTCAAGAGACGCAGATTCAAATCTGACCCTGACACCAATTTATAGGGTATCTCTGAAAGCCTCTCAAAGTTCTTTAATATAATATAGTACAATACAATATAATATAATATGAGTAATGTAATGTAACAACATAATATAATACAGTGTAATATAGCATAACATAATATAACAATACAATGTAATACAATATAACAACATTATATAATTATAATACAATACAATACAATGTAATAAAATTAGTTTTATTTCTAATATGGTCTCTATGTAAATACATATATACATATATATGTATATATATATGTATATATATATATATATATATATATATATATATCTCATTTAAACAAAACTCTTTGGACAGATCCTCAATAATTTCTTTATTTGTTTTTTTTTTTTTTTGCCAAGGTAATTGAGGTTAAGTGACTCACCTGGGGTCACACAGCTAGGAATCTGAGGCTAGATTTGAACTCAAAAATTCATTTCAGGGCCAGTGTTCTATATATTACACCCTCTAGCAGTCTTGCCTCAATAATTTTTAATAATTTAAAAGGATACTGAGAACAAAAGTTTGAAAAGCACTTCCATAGTCGAATCCTCATGTGAAAACTCAAAAATGAAAGTATCAGATCCGAAACTTGAACTTGGTTCTTTCCGGCTCCATGTTTAGTAGTCTTTTTACTGTTCCACACAAAATAAAGAATTTACTCTCTCTCCCTTAGAACTGTACTAAGCAGGGCTAGATCTTCTCCCTCAGCTTACTCCCTTTGACAATTAGAGGAGTGGACTGAATGGTCTCTGTGATCCCTTCCAGTTTGTTTAAAGAAACTGAAATTTTAGCTTTTAGAAAAGAAGCCTGAGTGAGACTTGACTGACCTTGAATATCTGAAAGGCTTCAGATGGTTAGAGGTTAGTCTTGCTAGTTCTTGACCTTAGAGGACAGATCAACTAGTAATTGGGTAGACGTATCAGGGGCAGATTTCCCCTGAATATGGGTAATACTTCTTAAAAGTCATAGTTTTAGAGTCACTCTTTTCTATCTATTTGTTGCTATTTAGTCCTGACTCTTTATAAACAGTTTTGGGGTTTTCTTGTGAAAGATACTGTGAAGTAGTTTGCAATGGCCATTATTCCATTGTTCCACCATTAATAAATGCTTGCTGAATGGAGGGAGTAATAGTGATCTGTGACAGAAACAGAATCTCTTGAAAAGCAGAGAAGAAAATGTCGCTATGGCCCCTCTGGTAGGGTCTTCATGCCAGTGTTACTGATCAGTGGTGACAGTAGTGACTATGAAGCCTTTTTCCCCTGTAAAACCATGAGAGCAGAAATGGGTACCTGTCCAAAGGGTGGGACCAATGGCCTCCCCTGGATCTCTTAGATTCTTCTAACAGATAAAATTATCTTAACCTTTTGCTAAAGGAAAGTAGATTCATGGAATCACAGACTCTTAGGGCTCTGAGGAACCTGATAGACCTTCATCTAACCTATGCATGAATAGGAAATAATAGTTTCCATAACACTACCTGATAAATGTTCGAGACCTCAATTTTAAGTGAATCTATATTGCCTTCCGAGGCGACATGGAATAGAGAGATGGTATAATGGACAGCACACCAGTCTTGAAGTCAGGCAGCTCGGGAATTCAACTATCACCTCAACGATCACAGTGGTATATAGTGATGAGCTACTTTGGTAAAAATCATATGCTACAATTCCAGGCAAAGAAAGCAAATTCATAACTCTAATCCTAAACCTAACTTTATCTATAAAAAGGAAAGTAACCATCTTATAGGGATATGAGGGCAGGGATAGGAGAAAAGTTTTGCAAAGCCTAAAGTATAATAGTAATACCACTATTATTGTGACTATAATTCATATAATAATGTCATAATATGAAAAGATTGGCAACTAGATTGCAGGATGGGTAGAGCACTGAGCCTGGAATCAGGAAGTCTCATCTTCATGAATTCAAATTCAACCTCAGATTCTTACTAACTGTATCATTCTAGGCAAATCACTTAACTCTGCCTCAATTTGCTCATCTGTAGAATGAGAAGGAAATGTTAAGTCACTCCAGTGCTTTTTGCCAAGAAAAATCCCAAATGGAGTCACACAAAGTCAGATGTGACTAAAAAAATGACCGAACAGCAATGCAAGATGCTAGACACAAGGATAGAATAGAAAAGAGAAGAGCAGTTCTTGCCTTCAATGAACTAATCTTGTTATCTTGGAATCCCACACTAAAGTTGTTTCTTGCTGATGACTCTAGAGGGTTCACTTCATGGCCAGTAGAAGGCGCTCCTGGTGTTTTGGTTTGTTCCACACCTTTTACAGACCACTGATGGATCATCTATCATCATTCTATCATCTTGCGTCTTGGCCACCATTGAGAAAATAATAATCTTCATCCCAGTGGCCTTTTAGCTTAGATGGCACCAGTTAATTCCCAGCCCTTTTCTCTTCTCTGAGCTGAACTGACAGCAATGTGGGTGGAGGGAGGAGGAAGGAAATCGGGTAATCAAGGAGCACCATGTGCCTTATAAATTGTAAAGGGGGAAAACAGGAAGGTCTGCCAAGTGGGAAAATACTAAATACTTGGAATGTTTTATTTAGATGTGGGTCTCTTTTCCTCAGAGGAGAATCTGTATTATTTTCCTTTGCACCGTAAATGGAAAAGACAGCATGACAGAGTGGAAGGGTTGCTATAATAGGAGTCAGATCCTTTCTCTGAAACATAAGATTCTAGTTCTAGAAATGACCTAATCTGACCTTTCCATTTTACATAGAGATCCAGAGATCATGACTTGTTCAATTCAAACATGGAAGTGATGGAACCTTGAACACAGATCCCACATCCCCAAGGTCAATATTATTTCAACCATATCTAGCTGCCTCTGTCAACTTATTTCTGGGATCTTGAACGAGGCATTACATTTCCAGTGCTCCTAAACAGCTGTCTGTGAACTGTTGCAGAAGAACTGCTGGGAAGTAGAGCTCTTTTATCTCTAAATTGACAAGCCTTCGACCCTATGGTTAACTCATTTGTCAGTGTTTACAAACCAATCTTGAACTGGAATTGTGAAGCTCATTCACACCCACAACTCAATCCCCTTCCTGGAGAAAACCTTCCCCAGATTCCCAGAGGGATGTGGACATTTCAAGAAAAAATCTCAGAATTGTTCATAGGGACCTTCCTTAGGTGTTTAGGTGTTCAATGCCCTGACCTGAGACTCACTGGTCCTGGAAATGCTCTGATTCAATCCCATACAGCAAACATTAACTTCCTGATATGTATGAAAGCTTAAACTGTGTCTGGAAATACTAAAAAAGAAAGGAATAAATGATTAATTAATCAAATTTTAAGTGCCTGCTATGCAGAGTGCTTTACAAATGAATCATTTGAAGCTCATAACAACTATGCAATGCAGATACTATTATGATCTTTTTTTAAATTTTTCCCTGAGGCTGGGATTAAGTGACTTGCCCAGGGTCACACAGCTAGAAAGTGTTAAGTGTCTGAGGTCAAATTTGAACTCAGGTCCTCTTGACTTCAGGGCTGGTGCTCTATCCACTGCGCCACCAAATTGCCCCACCACTCACTTTTTTCAATACTCCTTTATGTATTTTCTTTTCCCATTAAAATGTAGGCTTCTACCTGTTATATTGGCACATGCCCCTAATCCTCAGCTCAGGAATTCTGAATTGAAATTGAGCTCACGGTGATCAAGTGCATATACTAGGCCTGACACTATACTGGGCCTTAGCAGTGAATCCTTCAAGTGAGGGGAAGAGAGAGAAAGAAAGAAGGAAAGAAGGAAAGAAGGAAAGAAAGAAAGAAAGAAAGAAAGAAAGAAAGAAAGAAAGAAAGAAAGAAAGAAAGAAAGAAAGAAAGAAAGAAAGAAAGAAAGAAAGAAAGAAAGAAAGAAAGAAAGAAAGAAAGAAAGAAAGAAAGAAAGAAAGAAAGAAAGAAAGAAAGAAAGAAAGAAAGAAAGAAAGAAAGAAAGAAAAAGGAAAAAAAGAAAGAAAGAAAGAGAGAAAGAGAAAGAAAGAGAAAGAAAGAAAGAAAAAGAAAGAAAGGGAGGGACGGAGGAAGGAAGGAAGAGAAAATAATAAAGGAAGAAAGGAAGAAGGAAGGAAGAAAGGAAGGAAGGAAGGAAAGAAGGAAACAGAAAATGGAAGAAAGAATGTAAGCTTTTTGAGAACAGGAACAGTCTGGCTTGCTTATATTTGTATTCCTAGCACTTAGCACAGTGGTTGACACACTTAATCAATTCTTTATCTAGTTTTTTGTGTTTCTCAACTAGAGTCATAAGAATGGGAAGAGTTTATGGATTCAAGAGATATCATACAAATAGAATCAGGGAAGGAATTAGACATGCCCCTCAGGTTGTGAACCTGAACAATGAGAAGGATGATTATGCCCTTGACAGAAATGGAAAAATTAGAAAGAAGAATGAGTTTTTGGAGTAAAGGTAGCAAGTTCTATCTTAGATATGCTGAGTTTGATCTGACTATAGACATCCAATTGGAAATGACCCATAGGCATTTGGTAATGTAGGACAGGAAGAGAGAGAGCAAGACTATCTGGAAATCATCTTCACTTGACCTTCACATGCTTACAAACTATTATTCTATTATCTCTCTTCTCTTACTTGATCCAACTCCTAGAAGAAGCTGTCTACACTTTTTGCATCTGATTCTTACTCCCAAGTCACTTCTCAATCCCTTCCAATCTGGCTTCTTTTCTTACCACTCAATGACACTGCTTTCTCCAAAGTCACCATCAACCCTCTTTGTTGCTAAATCTAATGGCATTTTTTCAATCCTCAGACTTTGCCTTTTTGCAGCATGTGACACTACTGGCCAACCCTTTCTTCTGGCTACTCCTTTCTCTCCAGTTTTTTATTTATTTATTTAGGACATTTTTCAGTTGTCCTTCTCTTCCTATCTATCACATTGCAGCAGCAGCATGTTCCATTTCTTGGGTCTACCCTAGGATTCTGCTCTAGCCCTCTTCATCTCTCACAGGGATCTTATCTCCTCAACTCCCATCAAATAGGTGACTCCTAAAACTATTCATGCATATGTCATCTTTCTTCTGAGCTCCAATGTCATGTCTCTAAATATCACATTTGCACTTCTCCAGTAGACATATTAAACTCAACATGTCCAAAACAGAAATCATCTTTTTTTTTTTTTTTTTCCTTGCTAAACCTATCTTTTCTCTTAACTTTACCATTTCTATTAAGGAAATTTCTATTCTTCTAGTCGTCCACATTTGTAACAGAAGCCATCCCTCTCTCCATTCTCATTCTCACAGTCAACCAGTTGCCAAATCATTTTGATCTTACCATCTCTTAGCATCTATCCATTCCAATCTTTCTACCCACTATGATCACTCATAGCACATCATGAAGATCATCACCTCATCTGACAAATTGCAAATGATTCTCCCATGGTCTCCTTGCATCTAGTCTCTCCCCTCTCCGATGCATCTTCTACACAACTACCAAATTGTTCTTCCTAAGTGCATGTCTGACCATGTCACACCTGCTCAATCACCTCTAGGACAAAAGTACAAACTGCTCTGGCTTAAAAGCCCTTCACAGGGTGCCCCAGCTTAGCTTCTCTACTGTATCGTGCCTATCTGAGTATTGCTTTTCATGTCACCTACATACTGCCAGATTATTCTACTCCCTACTCCCTTGGTCTTATGCTTTTTTCTAAAGTTGTCCCCCCAGGCCTACAATGGTCTTGCTCTATTTCTTGACATCTCCTAACTTCCTTAACAGTTCAGTTTGAATACAATCTTCTTTGGAAGGCTTTCCTTATGGCTCCAGTTTGTTAGTATCCCCAAATCACTATGTATTTATTTGGCCGTGTATGGGGTGTTCAGAAGGACTGGTACCTCTGGTGTGAGTGCATGCTGAGTCCCCCTTCAGGGCTACTCATTCCACTTTGCACTCAACTTTCAGCAAACACAATGGTCGTACCTTGGCACATTGTCTTTGCATATGGGCTAAACCAGGTTGAAGGCTTCAAACCTGTTGGTGAATTAGGGGGCGTCTACCCTAAGCATGAGAAAAATTTCTCTGGTGGAATGAATAAAAGAGAACCGTTTGTCCCAGAAGGGACTGAAGTAGGTGTTGTGGAGCACTGAGTGCTTGGTAAGACATCAAAGATACCAAGGTCATCCAAAATCATGTCAGCCATCTTGATTTTGATCTTGCCATTGGACTTGGATGATGCTGGAAGAGAGAATGAGGCAGATGCAACTTTGCCTCACTTAAATCCAATTCACACATGAATCAAGACATCACCCCATGAAGTCATTGTTCCTCTTCAAAAATAAGGGGTGAACAACAATGAAAGGGGACACTCATTAAGGGCCAGATTACAGTAGATGGCTTCTGAGACCCCTTTCAATTCTGCTGCCCTTTGATTAAGGAAAAGGAAATGAATATACATCAACCAGATTGCACCTCATAAGCAATCAGCAAGAACAATGAGTTTTGAAGCAAGTCTAAGTCATACAGGACTTCCTGGTGCATCTCTCCCCTCTCCCTTCCCCTTGCCCCCTTTAGTTTCCTACCCTAAGAATCAGGCAGCAAACACCTTCCCAATATAAGGCACTGAGCTTGAATTCTCCGGTGGTTCAAGGCAAAGACCAGGTCACTGCTCTCCGGAGGCTCTTTGGGTGGAGAGGAGACATTTATTTACTTATCCAAGAGAAGAAGATCTGATTTGTTGGCAGAAACTGAGGCAAATGGAGATTAGTTCTAGCCTGGAGTCATTTGAACCTCACTACAAATCTGGAAGGAATTGTTATCCACTTTTTTACAGATAAGGAAACTAAGATAGAATTTAATTGACAGCTAGAGTTAGCTACAAAATGTCTGAAGATTGATTGGCCCTCTTGAAAGCCCTAGGAATTGGGTCCAGAGAACATGGAATGTAGTACAGGTAAGTACTACAGTACAGTGGTACCGTAAGGTTTGGGACATGGGGGGCAGAGAAGAACTGGAAAGGTCCAGGGAATGATGTCCGGCCTGAGTAGCTGGCAGGCTGCCTAAAACAAAAGGAGAGGTCTCATTGCTGAAGGCAGACTTCACAAGCTGACCAAGCTCAGCCTCTCAGTGATTATATTTGGGCTTCTTCCACAGTCACATCTCATCAACACACATTAAAGGCACTTCAATTAGCCAATTTTTCTTAAAAAACAACAACAACAACAAACCCACTGCTTCCTTCCATAGCTAAATAAGTAGTGTCATTTAATTTCCTGTCAATTGCCGAGAAAGCAGCAATTAGGAAAACAGTAATCAAGGGCAGAAGAGTTGCTGAGAGGGAGCCTCCTGGCAGCCTGGGAGACCCAAGCTTCGGTATACTCCCTCCTGCTGAAGTGCCCCATGATTGGCTCATGCCATCTGTGTATTGATGAGGATCCTTCCGACAGAGACTCCAACAGCTGCATCAGCTGGAGCTCACATTTAGATGGGCTTCCAAGTGGACCACGGACCTTCCCGACAGCCCCCTGGGGGAGGGAGAGAATTTGACTTATTATTATTTCAATTAGTTTACAAATGATAACAAAAATAATTGACATTGATTAAAAAAAACAAAAACAAAAACAACTTTAATGTCTAAGAAGTACTTTAGACACATCACCCAAATTCTTAGTTGCTCTAGGCAGCTCTGGAAGACTATACACCAGAAAGGGCGCTGGCTGACCTGCTTGGATTAGAGGGAGATTCCTCACCCGGGGGAAGTTCCCTATGACAATCATATCACAAGTGCAGCCTTGTCCAAGATCTCATTTGACTTTGCAGAAACTCTGTGAAATAGGTTATTTAGGTATCGCAACCCCCACTTGGCAGATGGGAAACTGAGGATCCAAGAGGTTAGATTATCTCAGAATTCCAAAGTTGGTAAGTACCCAAGTCAGGATTCACACCCGTCTCCGGATTCCAATTTTCCACTAATAGGATACCGCTTGCCTTGTTTGGTTAAACAATTCTGACTTCTTTGAAGGTCACTTCAGGAAAGCTCTGCCAGGAATCTGGGGAGGATCCAACTATTGATCCTTGAGCCTTCTACAGGGCCAAGATTATGAAGTTACAATAGCCTTCTTTGTTTGTTCTCCTTTTCCTAAGGGACTTGAATTTAAAACTAGTAGAGTGCCTTGAATCAAATATAGCTATTGTTAGGACTCTGTGTGTCTATGTGTCTGTGTGTGTCTGTCTCTGTGTGTGTCTGTATATGTATGTGTGTGTATATATGTATATATACATGTGTGTTTGTGATAAATTGGAAATAGTTTACAGAAGGAATACACTAGTATTAAGAGGAACTGGGAAAGGCTTGTGGTAAAAGATAGGCTTTTAGTTGACTTACATCCTCCCCAGAAAATTCATCATCAGAAAATCTAATTATCCTACAGGACTGAATCTGCCTGATACTTTCATCTCATTAGGATCCATTTCTCCTCTGATTGGACCATCTGCCTGATGGGTGGGTCCATGGATTGGAGGGGCTTTATTTAAGGAGGAGGCTCAGCACAATTTTTCTGCACTTTTCCTACAAGTTAAACTGCTTTTGGATCTTTTCACTATTCTCCCAGCACCTAGTATCTCTCCCTTCCCTGATGAGTAACTCCTCCCGCCCCTAACTCTTTTGTTATCTTTCCCTATTAGGTTGTAAGCTCCTTGAAGTCAGGGACTGTGTGTTTCCATGTGTAGTTATGTCCCAGCACATCATAAACATTTAATATTTATTAATTTACTGACCAACTTGAAAGGAGCCAGAGAAAAAAAGAGGTGGAGATGAGGAGGAAGAGTTCCAAACATGGGTTTAACCACTGAAAATATTCAGAGATAACAGTTGAAGGTTAAAGAACCAAGGATGACCACTGATTTGATGGGGACCTTTTGTAGAATTACTTTGTGCTTTGGGGAAGGAGTTAGTTGAGAGTAAATCCAAAGTCCTTTCCCATATGGAGCTGCTATGATTCCAAGATGAGCAATTGCTATGGCCTGGGTGGAGAGAGACCTTCCAGATGACCCCTTCCCCACATGGAATTCTGGGGATTCAACTTCTATGACTTCCCCAGGGGAATCTAGTCCTCCTCTTTGCGTGGTGTGAGTTGGAAGGTGGTTGTCAATGTGCCAAATTCAAACTCTTCCTAACATGGCCATTTGAGAATCTGTTTTCTGTACCCACGTGTTTTCCTCTACTCATAAAAAAACAAAGAAAATATAACGGAAATATTTTTTTAAAAAGTCATATAATCCCACAACTGGCTTACCATGTGAAAAAAAAAAATCTAAAGGTTATAATTGACTACAAGGTGCAAGCTCAATATGAGTCAGCAGTGTGATGAGACAGCCTGATCTTACATCTTTTTGTTAAATTTGTGTTCAGAACAAGAGGTGACAGGCCCACTGTACACTGCCTTGTTCAGATCTCAGCCAGAGCACTCTAGTTATTTCTCAGTGTTGTTTTAGAAAAGACATTGACAGTTGAAGGGTGTCCAAAAGAAGGCTGTTGGTACAATATTGATATTCAAAAATATATCATATGAGGGGTGGTTTAAGGTGTTGAGTACCTCAATATGGTGCTTACTTTAAGGTAGGGAGGGGATGCAACCAGAAAATTTCTCCTCACCTTACACACATCATTCAGAAGGAATATCCCCTTCTCATACAGCAATCTGTGCTTTGTGGCTATCCATGGGCTCCTGATGCCCCTGACTGACTTCTGGTTCAATTCACCAATCAAGATAGTAAGCATTTATTAAGTACTTACCAAGTACCAGGCCACTGCAATATGGATTAGGGATTAAAAAATGCAAAAGTGGATGAGTCTCAATTTCTCTTTATGGACCTTACATTCATAGAGTCCCAGGTTGTGTGGTCTCTTGTTGTTGAATTCTATTCCCCAATGCTGGCCAGTGACAGGAAATGTTTAACTTGAGAAAAAGAAAAACCAGGGTACCAGGGTCAGGGTAGGGGACGCAAAAGTCCTGGTAGGGCTATTAAATAGCAGATGGATTGAGGTTTTTCTACTGAGGAGAAACCAGAGGCAATAAGTAGATGTTTCAGGGAAGCTTTCTAGAGGAAGAGCTTTCTAGAGGAAGAAGCAGGGTTGTCCATCAGGGAGAAATGAGCTAGTTCACTGAAAGCAATCGAGTGGAGTCTGACTTCTTGTTACAAGAGATCATTTTGTTTTATTTCTCAACTGCATGTCTTCAATATTCATTTTCATAAGATTTTGAATTTAAAATTTTTTCTTTCCCTCCTTCCTCCATAAGACAAGAAACTTGATATAGGCTATACATGCATAATCTTTTTTTTTCCTTCCTCTGGTGTGTCAGCTGGCTTTTTTTTTTAATTGAAGCTTTTTATTTTCAAAACATATGCAAGGATAATTTTTCACCATTGACCCTTGTAAAACCTTGTGTTCCAATTTTCCCCTCTTCCCCCATCCCTTCTCCTAGATGGCAAGTATTCCAATATTACATGTATAATTTTGTTAAACATATTTCTATATTAGTCATGTTATGAAAGAAGAATCAAAACAAAAGGTAAAAACATGGGAAAGGAAAAAAAAAGTGAAAATATTATGCTCTGATCCGCATTCAGATCATAGTTCTTTCTCTGGATATGGATGACATTTTCCTTCATAATTCTTTTTGAATTGTCTTGGATCACTGAACTGCTGAAAAGACCTAAGTCTGTCACACAATGCTGCTTTTACTGTGTTCAATGGTATCCTTTTTCTGCTCACTTCACTCAGCATCAATTCATAAAAATCTTTCTGAATTTTTCTGAAATCTGCCTGTTATAGAACAATGATATACCATTATATTTATATATCACAATTTGTTCGACCATTACTCAATTGAGGCACATTCTCTCAATTTCCAATTCTTTGCCACTACAAAAAGAGCTGCTATAAATATTTTTTGTACATGTAGGTTGTGTTCCCTTTTTTTATGATCTCAAGATATATATGTAGTAGTGGTTTTGCTGGATCATAGGGTAAACACAGTTTTATAGCCCTTTGGGGGTAGTTTCAAATTACTTTCCAGAATGATTGGATCAATCTACAAGTCCACCAACAAAGCATTAGTGTCCCAGTTTACCCCTCCAACATTTATCATAATCTTTTCTTGTCATATTAACCAATCTGATAGGTGTGAGGTGGTACCTCTGAGTTGTCTTAATTTGTATTTCTCTAATCAGAAGTGACATAAAGCGTTTTTTCATATGACTGTAGATAGCTTTGATTTCTTCATCTGGAACTTGCCTGTTCATATTCTTTGACCATTTATGAATTGGGGAATTTATAAGGGATAATTTAGAGTGGATTCCTGTCTTGGGTGAGAAAACTAGGCCAAGTGATCTCTAAATCAAATAAATCTATAGAAAAATCTTACAATTGATCAAACTCATCCATCATAGGTAGGTATGATTTTATCTTGAGCTGTCTTCTTAGATAAGAAGAAAAAAATGGTGTAGATATTCTTTGTATATTGTGAAAACTAATTATTTCAATGCAAACATTAGTTGGGAGCTGGGAAACTATTAGAGGACTTTATTGAATTCTCTCATTTCCTCTTCCTCCCTCCCTCTTTTCTTTTTGATCAAATCCAGAATGTTGACAAATAAGGGTGTAGTTAGCTTTCAGGGGCAAGTCTTACAATCCTAGCTGAGAAAAGTTCTAAAGTGTCATGTCAACCCCGTAGTCCCACTCAGATTAGTATTTAATTTCTGAAATAGGTTATTTAACAAGGGGCATGTTCTGAGAGACACAGTTGTCCTCGGTGATAAATTCAATAGTTATTGCTATCCAATTGAAACATCACATTCCCCTTGTCATTCGTGATTCTATCTGAACCTTTTAAACCCCTGAGTACTGTTTAATAGCTGCTCCAGCTTATTATTATCATTGTTGTCACTTCAGTTATATCCCATTTTTTGTGACTCCAATTGGGGTTTTCTTGGAAAAGATATTAGAGTTGCTCATTTTCTTTGCCAGGTCATTTTTATAGAGGGGGAAACTGAAGCCAACAGAAATTTAACACTTGCCTAGTATCATTCAGCTAGCAAGTGTCTGAGGCCAGATTTGAACTTAGGAAGATAAGGCTCCTTGATTTGGGATCCACTGTTTTATCCACTATGGCGTCACCTAACTTTCCCCACTCTGGTTTATTTATTGTTAGCTCAATTGGTTGGTACAGTAATTCTCCAAATGTAGAACACAGATCACTGGTGAGCAACCTCTGAATATTTTCTATAATCTTATTGCTTTTAATGTAAATATTCATAGTATGAAAATATCTGTACTTTTATTTCATTTTATGTTATTTTCCTGGACTAAATCAGAAATATTGCAGAAAGACCACAGGATTTAGCCTCATAAAACCTTGGTTCAGATCCTTCTCTGCCACTTGCTATTTGTGTGATCTTAAGTAAGCCATTTAATCTTTCTGACCCTCAGTCTCTTCATCTGCAAAATGTGGGGATGGAACTAGGGGATTTCTAAAGTCTTTTCTAAGTCTTTTGATAGGCTTTTGTCAGGTACCATTCTATATCAGTTCAATCTTGTATTCCAATGAATCAATAAGCATTTATTAAATAACTTCTAAATGATGATGATGATGTTTCTTACTGCATCTGGAGAACCCTTCACACACACACACACACACACACACACACACACACACACACACACACACACAGTCCTAGGAATAGCTATATCTGATTAGCTTAATGGGGAAACAAAGATAAAATGGAAACAGCTCCTGCTGCCAGGGAGTACCACTGAAGAGACAGCTAGAAGCATATAAAAAAGAAATACAACGTAATGGTGAAGGGATGGCTTTAGGAGTGGAAGGAACATGTTTTTATTGGTATTTCATCTAGGCCTGGAGGGTAATGAGGTATTCTAAGAGTCAGATGTGATGACGGATGATGTGCATTCCAGGTATGAAGAAAAGCTTATGTAAAAGCATAGTGACAGAGGATTGTTTTTGCTTATTTTTGAGAGAGTGTAAAAAAGAACTAAGATACAGCCGTACATTCAGTGATTCTAACTCCAAGGTTTATTTACTGTTTCAAGTCACTTTTCAGTTGTGCTCAACTCTTCTTGTTATTTAGACAAAGATATTGAAAAAAGAAAGGGGAGTAATGCAAAGATAATTATGAAAAAAGAATTAACAGCTTCGAAAAAAAGGCACAAAAATTGAAGAAAATAATACATTAAAAATCAGAATTGGTCAAATGGAAAAGGAGGTGCAAAATCTCACTGAAGAAAATTATTCCTTAAAAATTAGAATTGAGAAAGTAAAACCCAATGGCTCTATAAGACATCAAAAAACAATTTTTAAAATCTAAAGAATAAAAAGGAACAAAATATGAAATATCTCATTGGAAAAACAACTAACCTAAAAAATAGATCAAAACCAGATAATTTAAGAATTATTGGACTACCTGAAAGTCATGATCAAAAAAAGAGCCTAGATATCATCTTTCTAGAAATTACTTGGAAAAACTATCCCAATATCTTAGATCCAGAGGGTAAAATAGAAATGGAAAGAATCCATTAATTACTTCCTGAAAGAGATCCCAAAATTCCCATAAATATTATAACCAAATTTCAAAGCTCCTAGGTCAAGAAAACCTGGGTAGGGTGGGGAGGGAAACAATTCAAATAGTATGGACCCACAGTCAGATAACACAAGATTTAACAGTTTCCACATTAAAGGAGCAGAGGGCTTGAAATATAACATTACAAGGCAAAGGAGCTAGGATTAGAATGAAGAATAACCTGATTAATAAAATTGAGTGTAATCCTTCAGGGGGGAAATGGATATTTAATGAAATAGAAGACTTTCGATCATTCCTTATGAAAAAACTGGAGCTGAATAAAAAATATGACATTCAAAGACCGAAGAGAAACATAAAAAGCTACATATGAAAGAGAAATCAAGCAAGCTAAACTATTGCCATTTTTATGTAGAAAGATGCTATATCTAATGCCTAAGAACATTTTTGTTGTTAGTGCAGTTAAAACAGGTTTACATAGATAGAGGGCATGCATGTAGCTTGATTGTATTGGAATACAAATAAACAAATAAACAAACAAACAAACAAATAAATGAGTTAAAATAAATAAATGAGTTAGAAAGATGGAACAGATAAAATGGAAAAAAATTCTCATATAAAAGAAATGTGCACAGTATAACTTTTACAATAGAGAGGGAATGAAGAGAAATAGCTGGCAATGTGTAAGACTCACTCTTATTGGAATTGATTCAAAGAGGGAAGAATGTATATACATACTCAGCTGTATATAGAAATATAATCTACTTAATAAAGAAATAGGAGGGGAAAGGGATAAGTGAAAAAGGGGGAAAATAATAAAAGGGAGAATGGAAAAAGGAAAATAGTGGTTAGAAGAAAAAATAGACTTTTAAAGAGGTTCAGGATAAAAAGAGAAAAAAAAGAAGAAATAAAAGAAAATGGGATAGAGGAAAATATACAGTAATTATAATTGTGAATGTAAATGGGATAAACTAAGTGGAAGTGGATAGCAGAATGGATTAGAAACCAGAATCCTACATTTTTACAAGCGACATATTTGAAACAGAAACACACATGCAGAGTTAAAATAAAGGGCTAGAGCAGAATCTAATATGGTTCAGCTAAACTAAAAAAAAAACAAACAAACTGGAATAGCCATCATAATTTCAGACAAAGACAAGGTAAAAATAGATATAATTAAAAGGAATAATCAGCAAATTATTGCTTAATAATTAGCAAAATGAAGTTTTGCTAAAAAGTACCACAGACAATGAATATTAAAAAAATGTTTAGAGCAAGTTTCTTTAAGAAAAGCCTCATTTCTTAAATATATACTGAGTATAATCCTGAGTCAAATTTATAAAAAAATAAGAACCATTCCTCAATTGATAAAGTTTGTAAAGGCAATTTTCTAGAAGAAGTAATCAAAGTTTTAGTTGTAGAAAAAATACTCTAAATTACTATGAGTTAGAGAAAGGCACATTAAAACATCTCCAAAGTATTACCTCACATCTATCAGAAATGACAAATGCAGGAAGGGACGAGAGAAAACTAAGTATACTAATGAATGGTTGGTGGAGCAGTTATCTGGTACAATAATTCTGGAGAACAATTTGAAACTAGGCCAAAAGGAACTAGGCTATAAAACTGTGCATATTCTTTGACCCAATAATATCACTACTAGTTCTGTAACCCTAAAGAGATGAAAGGAAAAGGACCCATATGCATATATATATATATATATATGCAAAAATATAACAGCTCTTTTTGTGATGCCAAAAAATTGGAAATCAAGGAGATGTTGTTCATCAACTGGGGAATGACCAAACAAATTATGATATGTGGTTATGAATGGAATAGTGCTATGGTAAATGATGAGGGGGATGGCTTCAGAAAAACGTGGCAAGACCTGTTTGAACTGTTGTAAAGTAAAGTAAAAAAACCAGAAGATCACTGTGCAAAATAACAGCAATGTTGTAAGGATTATCAACTGTGAAAGACTTGGCTACTCCTATCAGTACAATGATCCAAAACAATTCTACGGGACTCATTAAAAAAAAAAAAAAAAAAGCTCTCAAAAAACCAGTCAAACAATAAAAAATGCTCTCTACCTCCAGAGAGACAATGAACTCTGAGAAAAAAATTGAAGTGTAATTTTATCACTTTATTTTTCTTGTCTAATATGGAAATATTTTACATGATTTTACAGGTATAATTGATATATTGTTGACCTTCTCCGTGGGTGGGAGATTTAGAACTCAATAAATTTTAAAATAAAAAATGGGCATGACATTTTTTTTTTTTTTTTTTTTTTTTTTTTGCCTACAGGGTGATA
Organism: Sminthopsis crassicaudata; assembly: GCF_048593235.1. Classification (NCBI taxonomy): domain Eukaryota; kingdom Metazoa; phylum Chordata; class Mammalia; order Dasyuromorphia; family Dasyuridae; genus Sminthopsis; species Sminthopsis crassicaudata. Next base: position 436,777,486 of record NC_133620.1, read on the forward strand.
GCTATGGAACTAAAAGAAATCTAATGTCCTTGTTTTCAAGAGCAGGAAATGGGACCCAGAGAGGAATGTTACTTGCCCAAAATCACACAGATAAATTGCAGAGCTAAAATGTGAACTCAGTTCCTCTGATTTCAAAAATCGTCCCTTTTCCACTGCTGGTATAATCCAATGGACATCCCATTTAGGGAAGTGAAAAGAGTTCTATTTTTGTGGGAAAATGGAAACACAAGAGCACAGAAGCAAAACTCCAGAGGAAAAGTGCCCTTTGGACCTGTACACCTTCTAACTCATGGTTCAGATCTATGTCACACAAGTGGGCAAAAGGAGAATCCATTCCCACAGCAATCACCATGTCTGTTAACAGTCTGTTGAAAAATCTGCACTCGAAACACCACAGTGAAGCTGGGCAGGATGCCCATCTCTCCTGAACATAATGGGCAATGCCTAATATTTATGAACCAGAGATTTCACCCAGGTGAGGGAAGAATGAACCTGATGGAGTGAATTAGTAGGTATTTGAACTAGCCACAGAACAGCAAATATTTGCTCTAGAAGGAGGCCAATAGAGTTGACATTTTAATAGTCAATAAATAAAACTGAACCCTCCCCTCCACTACCCTTTTCCCTCACCGTCATCAAAGGCTTTTTTTTCTCCCCTACTGCTTTTGGCAGTGCCTACTTTGGTCAATCAAGCCATCTGGGATGTAGAGGGAAAACATATGGGAAATGCTACCACTATCTCAGATGAACATAATTTGCTCATTTTAATAGGAATCTCAAAGAATCATCATGCCCCAGTGTAGCCTCTAATACTTGAGACCCTATGATTTTCCATTGCACGCGTGGAGAAGGATTTGATCTTTTCTAAGATCAGGGATTGATTCTAAGGGCCATAGGAGTGCCATACTATCACCACGAAGTGGGATTTAAATGGGAATGTAGACCTGATAACATAGACAATGAGGTTTTTCATTGTCTAAAATACAGCACCAAACTAAAAGAGGCAGAAAAACACACTGGGTGGGTGCTATATGATGACCTTTCTCCTTATGTTAACTTTTCTTTTTCTTCTGGTTTTGTTAAGCCAAAGAAAAGCTTAATAACGTCTAATCCTAAGTAGGATAATTATCTGAAACAGAGGATTGCAACCTCTTAGACAAAAAGTTAAAGGGGAATTTAATCTTAGTCTAGAAGTACTCTCCCTGGCTTTCATTATCTGGCTCTGGTGGACATGACTAAAAAGTTATTTACCTGTCTTTATTAGAGAAAAGATTCTAGCTACTCACTGTATCCTGGGAGTCCGGAGCTGAGAGGACGGCAGGTGGCCTTGAGAAGATGAAGTTTATGAGATGGTTTTAGGGAGCAATGTCCAATGACTTATCTAGAAATCACAACAGAACCAAACGAGGCAAACAATGCCCAGTGGAGATGATTGTGCCCCAGCAACCACTGTAAGAAGAGCAGACTGGTCCCTAGTAAAGGCTATGTACCAAACAGAGGACAAAGAGACCAGATGAACAGAGTGCCCCGGGAAGACGTCCCATCAACAGGGATCTATGTGAGGATATTGCCAGAAGACAATGATCTTAGATTGCTGTAGCATAGGAGGCATAAGCCACACACACATTTCCTATTCCCATGTGATCACTAACACATGACACATTCTCCCCACTGATAATATGATTTCTGTAATTAAAAAAAAAAAAAAGCATATCCAAAGCAGTTTTTTTTTTTTCCTCCAAGATCCAGTGGATCTATTTTTTTCAATGGACAAAGTTCAATTTTCTCATTCCCCTCCTCATATCTCTTCCCCAGTGGAAAATAAAAATAAAATCCTTGTAATAAATATACTTGTAAGAGAGTCTATTCCTCTAGGAATAGTGTTATAATAGTTAATAATAGTTTTATTATGACTTTGTACACTATGCTGCTTCATTAGATGTTTTTGCTTTGAAAAACATTGTTTTCTCGAGCTGACAAGTGAAAAAATAAAATATATTTTATAGGGTTGTGAGCTATGATTTTTAGTGAATACAGCTATTCCCAGATCTGTCTCTGTCTCTGTCTCTCTTTCTCCCCCGCTGTTTCCCTCTGTCTCTCTCTCTCTCTTCCTCTCTCTGTCTCTGTCTGTCTGTCTCTGTCATTTTGTGGTTTACAAAACATTTTTTTCACAATATATTTGTGAGGTAGTGCATTATTATTCCTATTTAATAGATGAAGAAACTGAGACCTAGAAAGTTTCAGTGACTTGTCCATCTGGTGCTCCTTTAACTACCCAATTCTGGCATTTGGTTCAATTGAACAAACATTAAACAAAACAGAAAATACTATCTACTCTCAGAGAAGCTACATTCTACTGGCGTAGGTACAGCATATACAAAATTAAGCAAATACAAAGCAAATACAAGATATTATGGGAAATTTTCCTTTTTTCCAGGACATATCATTTAAAAAATGGTTTCTTTAAATGAAGAGAAATATTTTTTTTCTTTCCCTTCCCATGTTTCTTTCTCCCATTGAAAAAGAAACCATTGTAATAAAAATACATGATCAGGAAGAACAAATTCCCTCATTGACCAGCTTCTGTATCTATCTATCCTATCTATCTATCTATCTATCTATCTATCTATCTATCTATCATCTGTCATCTAGCTTATCTATTAATCTATCACCTATATCCATCTCATTCAGTGTAGGGCAATTTCAAAAGTCAAAGCACACTAAAAAGTCGGGGATCAAGAAGGGTCTTGTGAAGGAGTTGATACCTGATCTGATTTGAAAGAAGCTGAGTGAGGGGTATAGTAAGGTCTACTTTGTCATAACTTCTGAGATGATTATAAAAATGCCCTCAAAGAAATTACTTTTTAGAGGGGGGGGGTTATAGTATGCTTAGAGATAAATGCAAGATACACCCATATAACCCACATCTCCAAATCCATTTGCATGGATCTCCTCAATAGTAGAGATATCGATTACTCGGTGCTCCATACTCATATCAGGGGCTGAGTTGATTACAACTTGAGGGAAGAGAAATCCTGGTCTTTGAGGAAAAAACAAACAAAACTACCCTTCCTAAATGCTCTTTTAAGTTCCTGAAGGGAGAGAAAGACCTGGGAAGAAGCAAACATAAAGATGCCATGTGTCTGTCTTCTCTACCAAAGCCAGAAGACCAAGATCTCCCTTCTCTCAAACTCTCATCAGTTCTATTCCTCATGAAAGCATGGAGCATTGGGTAATCAGTTTCCACCAATGGACAGAGACCAATTTAAATGTTCTTTGAGGTGAGGATACATACAAAATAAATATGTGATTAGGTGAGTGGGATAGGGCAGAAACCAATGACTTGGAATGTTATAAATGGTAAGGGGATTTGAGGCAGAATCCTAAAATAATTCATGGTCTTCCACAGTGAGATATATTAAAAATGAGACTGAATTCAAGAGGAAGTCTCTGAATGACTTCATTCAGCAATATGCAGAGACTGAAAAAGCACCACTCTTGTGTGGATATGACTAGAAGTTTTGGCCAGACCCGCTATAAATTCAAGAGTGGTGCTTCCTGATATTCGAACTTGCAATTTTAGCAAACAAACTTGTGGTAACTCGCATCAGTACTAACAGGAACAGGTTTGTTTCATTATACTTTTCTAGGTGAATATGTTACTTGACTTTCCTGAGGTTTTCTCTTAAATGAATAAGTAAAAATGAAATCTGTTGTGAAAGAAAACCCCTCTCCATCATCTCTTGAAGTCCATAACTCAATTCCCATAGCTACTGAGAGGTCTTTCATGATTTCTGCAATGGGCAGCGCTTCCTTCACACCCCAACTTCATGAATTATTTTGTGTTTACATTGAATATAAGGGTAGAATTGATACAACAGTTCTGGAGAGGACGGTCTTCCTATTTTGAGAGAGACAATGTGGTTCTGGAATCTCTTTTGACTCTACTCCATGGAAGGGAAGGGGGAAAACTCCAAGACAGACATGTAGGGAAGCCAACTGACTATATATGGTCCTTGATTTCCAGCTTACTTTCCTAGAAACTTCAGGGGATTTCCCATTGGATGAGACTGAATTTTCTTTGAGATCTCATTTCACTTCCACATGTAGAAAATTTTCTTGTATGTCCTAATCTGTATAACTTCTCTAATTTCCGTTTGCTATTTGCTTGGGCAATTGAGCTTACTTGCTGTTCACTATTTGATATTTTGGGTAATTAGCATTTTGTGGGAAGGAGTCAAACCTGCAAATGTAAGCTTGAGGTAACCTTTTTTATTCCTCAAGAAATAGTGGCTAGAGTAGAGCATTTTTTTTTCTGAATCAAGCATGTCCCAAGCAATAGTTAGTGGGACAGATATAATTTTAAAAAAAAGTTTTCCATAGTATTTTATTTTCCAAATACATATAATTTTCAACATTCATTTTTGCAAGACTTTGTGTTCCAAAATTTTCTCTCTCTCTTACCTCCCCCTTCCCAAAACAGTAAGTTATCTGACATAGGTTAAGTATATGCAATTTTTTTTTTCTTTTCCAGACAACATTTATTATAGTTCTTGGAATTATGGAACTTTTCATCAGAAAACAAAAACAAAAAATCAAACAAACAACTTTTGAGGTCTGATGGAAAAATTGAGGCCCAAAGACCCCAACATTTCATAGGAGTTAGTGAATTTGGGGACAATTTACAATTCTTTTTTAAGATTTAAAGATTAAGATTGAGATTTTTAAAGTTTATTTTATTGTTTTTAATTTTTAAAATTTATTTTTAATATATATTGCTTTATGAATCATGTTGGGAGAGAATACTCAGAACAAAAGGGAAAACCAAGGGAGAGGGGGAAAAAACACAGAAAAAAGAAGTGAACATAACATGTGTTGATTTATATTCATTCTCCACAATTTTTTTCTGTATGCAGATGGCATTTTCTGTCCAAGCTTTATTGGGATTGCCTTGGATCGCTGAACCACTGAGAAGAATCAAGTCTTCCATAATTTATGGCACATTCTTTTTTTTTTTTAATTTTATTTTATAATTATAACATTTTTTTGACAGTACATATGCATGGGTAATTTTTTACAACATTATCCCTTGCACTTACTTCTATTCAGATTTTTTCCCTTCCTCCCCCAACCCCCTCCCCCAGATGGCAAGCGGTCTTATATATGTTAAATATATTACAGTATATTCTAGATACAATATATGTGTGTAGAACCGAATTTTTTGTTGCACAGGAAGAATTGGATTCAGAAGGTAAAAATAACAGTTTACATTCATTTCCCAGTGTTCCTTTTCTGGATGTAGCTGGTTCTGTCCATCATTGATCAATTGGAATTGGATTAGCTCTTCTCTATGTTGAAGAAATCCACTTCCATCAGCATACATCCTCGTACAGTATCATTGTTGAAGTGTATAATGATCTTCTGGTTCTGCTCGTTTCACTCAGCATCAGTTGATGTAAGTCTCTCCAAGCCTCTCTGTATTTCTCCTGTTGGTCATTTCTTATAGAACAATAATATTCCATAACATTCATATACCATAGTTTATCCAACCATTCTCCAATTGATGGACATCCATTCATCTTCCAGCTTCTAGCCACTATGAAAAGGGCTGCCACAAACATTTTGGCACATACAGGTCCCTTTCCCTTCTTTAGTATTTCCTTGGGGTATAAGCCCAGTAGTAGTATGGCTGGGTCAAAGGGTATGCACATTTTGATAACTTTTTGGGCATAATTCCAGATTGCTCTCCAGAATGGTTGGATTCTTTCACAACTCCACCAACAATGCATCAGTGTCCCAGTTTTCCCACATCCCCTCCAACATTCATCATTATTTGTTCCTGTCATCTTAGCCAATCTGACAGGTGTGTAATGATATCTCAGAGTTGTCTTAATTTGCATTTCTCTGATCAATAGTGATTTGGAACACTCTTTCATATGAGCGGAAATAGTTTTAATTTCATCATCTGAAAATTGTCTGTTCATATCCTTTGACCATTTATCAATTGGAGAATGGCTTGATTTCTTATAAATTAAAGTCAATTCTCTGTATATTTTGGAGATGAGGCCTTTATCAGAACCTTTAACTGTAAAAATTTTTTTCCCAATTTGTTACTTCCCTTCTAATCTTGTTTGCATTAGTTTTGTTTGTGCAGAAACTTTTTAATTTGGTGTAATCAAAATGTTCTATTTTGTGATCAATAATGGTCTCTAGTTCTCCCTTGGACACAAATTCTTTCCTCTTCCACAAGTCTGAGAGGTAAACCATCCCATGTTCCTCCAATTTATTTATGATTTCATTCTTTATGTATGGCACATTCTTAATGGCAATTCTTTTATTATTATTGGTTTTTTTTTGTATTTTTGTATGTATTTTTAAGGTTATATGTATACATTCATTTTTTTTACACATCTCCACTTGTGTTCGGGAAAAAAAGACAGAACAAAAGAGGAAAATCATAAAGAAAAAAACAAGTGACAATAGTATGCATTGATCCACATTCAGTCTCCATAAGTTGATATCTCTGGATGTGGATGGCATTTTTCATCCCAAGTGATAAATGTAATTCTTTACATGTAAAGTACAGCTCAGTGATTCAGAGATAGCCAATTAGTATATGGAAAGTGTAAAGGGCTAGAACTGAGCAAATGCACTTGGATAATGGAGCACGTGACACTAATTGCCAATTGGACAATTCTCTATTAGCATGTTTGAAGGATGACCCTCCCCAACTATTTGGTGCTGGCTGGATTGGTAGGTGTGGACAAAGGAGGGGAAGTAACATGAGTGGGTGGAGTAGGAGGAGGGAATTAAGGCATTCTCCTGGTGGTGTAGAGAGAGGAAGGAGGTGTGGAGATTGCTAGATCTAATCCCCTGCCCCAACCGCAAAAGATCAAGAATAAAGACTTTTGATTATCCTGACTCCGGTTGATTCTGGGAAGACAGAGTTCCAATAGGAAAGAATGGAGAAAGACTTAAATTTAAAAAGGCACTTTGAGTGCTAGTCTCATCAATTGTGAAATAGGAATAATATCCCCCAGGGATATTGTTGTGAGGATGAAATGAGATAATTTTTATATCATGCTTCAAGTGACTCACACAGTAGGTGCTTAATCAGTGTTTATTCCCTTTCCCTCTTCTCTGTTTATCCCTTCTTTCAAAGGAAGGCAGAGCAGCCAGTCTTACAGCCTCTTCTCTTGTTCTCATCTTCCCTGGAAAGCAGTAAGCAAGATTTCAGAAATATCTATTAATATCTCCTGTGAGTCACACTTATATATATGCCATGTAGGCATATAATGAGTAATATATATCTTTTACACACACATATATATCTATATATGATATACATATACATATTCATACTTGCTAATCTGTATTAATGTTATAATAATATAATAATATTATAAAATATAATAATATAGGTGGCACAGTGGATAGAGTTCTGGGCCTGGAGTCAGAAAGACTAATCTAGTTTTGGATACTTACTAGCAGTGGGATTCTTAGTATATCATTTAACCCTGTTTGCCTCAGTTTCCTCAAATGTAAAATGATCTGGAGAAGGAAATGGCAGACTACTCCAGTATCTTTGAAAAGAAAATTCCAAAAAGGGTCACAAAGGGTTGGACATGACTGAAAAATGTTGGGAGAATAACATTTAATGTTCCTTTCCCTCCTTTAGAGGAGGGACCAATTTCATCTTTGCTTTTGCAATCTCCTAATATGGGAGAAATTGCAAAAGGCCCTCTTGCTATTGGGTGGACCTCCTCTGATAAACTTATGGAGACACAGACAAAGGTCACACAGGCTGAGCAATGATGGATGGGATGGAAGATACATCATTAGAAATGATCAATGTGATCTGTGATCCACATATTTGAGTGATTCCAGGACCTTTTTTGGTAAATGCTTATTTCATTAGGTTGATCATGAAACATGCTGCCTCTTGTGTACCATCATAGAAAATTTTTTTTTTGCCCCAAAATGAAAATTTAAAAGTGTGCAAAGTGAAATATCCAAGGAGAGAAGATGAGTCAAGAAGATTGGATTAATCTGTATACTATTGAAATTAAAAGAAATCTCAGAAACCATCTTGATCAAAACTTCTTAAGTGGTGGATTGCGACCTCATATGAGGTCTTGGAACTGAATGTGGAAGTGGTGAAATTGTGATTTATTCTCAGTAGATGTTTGATTTGCACACCTATTTTGTACAACTACATATCATGGAGTAACACAAAAATTTCTCTGGCAAAAGGTCACGAATCAAAAAAAGTTTAAGAAGTCCCAATCTAGATCAACTCATATGAAAAAAATATCACTTCAATAATAAATGCAATATATGGCCATCTAGCCTTATAAGCTTCATGGTTTCCAGTGAGGGGAAACTTGCCATCTCTTGGGATAGCAATCTACTTTTGAATAATGCTAACTAATAATTCAGAAATTATTTTACAAATCCTAAATTTAGAGGTGTCCACTAAAATGGATAGTATATTGAACGTGGCTTCAAAACTACTCAAGATATACACTATCTTAGGCAAAATGTGCACCTTTCTCAAGTCACCGAGCCATTTGTTAGATTGTTGGCCTCTAAGGTTTCTTCCTGATCTAGATCTATGAGCCTATGTTCTTTGTCACTTCTTGCAGACAGCTATCATGTACCTACCTTCTGAGTCTTCTCCAGGCTAAACATCTCCATTTTCTTTACTTGATCCTATTATTATATAATTTTTTGTTTCAAACAGATTAGGGTTTTTTTAATGCCTTCATTTTCATATACAATCTTTCTCCACCTCTACTCTTATTGGAATGGTTTGCCATTTCCCTTTCCAATGAATTAAGGCAAACAGATTAAATGACTTGCCCAGAGTCACATAGCTACTAAGTGTCTGAGGCAGGTCTTCCTGACTCTAAGCCCAGCACTTTATCCACTAAGGCACCTGGCTGATTTAACCCAAAATGAAGAGAGACTCAAAATTAAAAATTTCTCATTCCTCCCAATTTCAAATCTAACTTATAAACCCTGTAACTTTCCTAATAGTCCATTAGATGAAACATAAAAATACAAACACTGTCGAAGGTCCTTGAATTGAGGCAATGGAAAGGTGCACAAAGGAGTGACATCAACGGAAAACATCTGTTCTCCGTGACCTTGTTAGGCCATCTGTTTTTCCCACAGAAGTCCAAAGGATTTTGCTTTCATTTACCTCTTTGTTTTATAGCTTCAAAATAGCTTCTAACATCAACTAATGGAGTTGAGGAGCTAATAACAGGCTTTCTGTATGCTATTTCTCCCCCTGCCCCATTCTCATGATTTATCAATATCCTCTATAATTTATACATACATATACACATACACATATAATTTATTTATGTAATTTCCAGATAGCTTCTGTAATAAATATTAATATCCTCTCTAATTACAGATAACGTCTATGTTCCTTACCTGGGAGGCTGAATGTAGAGAGCAGCATTCAGAGCCTGGCAGTGAAGGATGAAGATACTTAGTTCAGATTACAGCAGTGCTTTAAGTGACTTTCCAGAAGCCTTCAGGGCAGCCATGGTTATCTGCTATGACAAGAATAGGTGTCTTCAGGGAAGGGTAGTTAACAAGGCTGTTGGAACACTCACCTGCTCTAAACTGTCATCCTTATAAAACAGTTATGTGATGGAATTTTGAGAAATATATTAACATGTAAGGGGAAAAGACTACTTTTCCCACTTTCTCTTTCTACTAATGTCATTGGTTAATTGAGATGTCATTCAGAGTCAAGACATCCAGGGGCTATTTCCATTGTTAACTGGAGGAAAAATGGGTATTGGTGAGACTACAACATACAGCTGAATGGACAGTCTCTTAATTAATCCACTGGTACATATGATTTCCCTGAAGATAGACATCAATCTAACTGAAAGAGAGAGAGAGAGAGAGAGAGAGAGAGAGAGAGAGAGAGAGAGAGAGAGAGAGAGAGAGAGAGAGAGAGAGAGAGAATGTGTGTTGTTTCACCTCTCCCAAGCAACTACCTAACACTAAAGTCTTTTTATCCTGCTGTTGTTTCCAGCTATCCTCAGTTTCTTCCCACCAGAATCTGGGACTCTGCTACTGTCTTCCAGTTCTGAAAGATGAAACGTTGTCTTATGTTACTTCTCAGTCATCCATCCTCACTAAATTCTCATTAGAGTCCTCCAATTACCCGCTTAGATTCCAGTATTCCTTTCTGTAGAGTGTAAGCTCCTTGAGGGCAAGCACTATCTTGCTTGTTTGTATTTGTTTCTCCATATTTTAGCACATAGCATGGTACATAATAGAGCTTAATAAATGCTTTATCTACCAATCTATATGGTGCAAATTATGGAAAATTAATAGTCTCTGCAAAATTGCACGTGACCCAAGAGACCATGCAAAGATATACAGCAGGGTTAAGTCAGGCACTCAGGTGTTTGGCTTGGATAGAATACTGGACTTGGAATCATGAAGACCTGAGTTCAAATTCTGTCTAAGATCCCCATCAATTATCCCAACTTATTCTGTATCTATCTTGTTTGCATCAAATTGTTTGCATATTGTCATCTCCATTGGATTCTGAGCTCTTTGAAAGCAAGGGCTATCTGTCTGTCTTTGTATACCCAGCCCTTAGCACAGGACCTGGCCCATAGAAAGCACTTAATAAATCTATTGATCTAGTTGACTACTATCTCTATGATCCTGGATCTCATTTTCTCCAAGTTCATCTCTTGCATAAACAGGATTGTGGAAGTAGCCCAGTTATGGGTCATGGTAGGAGAACACTAAGTAATGATGAAAGAGGATGGAAGAGGAAAAGTCAGAAAGTGGCAGAGGGAACAAAGGAGAAGACCATCTTATTCCCTGACTTTCTTCTTCCTCTTTTTCCTCTCTGTCTCTCTATTTCTTTCTCTCCTATTTTGTATAAACTTGTCTGTATAATATATTCTATACTAGCCGGGTGCAGGGGATGTATTCAGGCAAAGGGCGTGCCGAGCCTTTTCTAAGGCTGTTTTCTAACTTAGGTATCTCTTTCATGTACCTCACTCTCACCTGTGATTCCAAGAAGCTATCATATACATGGTGGCCACATCACAGTGAACCATTTTGGCAGATGGATAAATCAGATTGAGGATAATTGAGAGGTCTCAATCCTATTGAAGAGGTAGAGGGGTGTCTACCCCAAGCATGGGAAGACTTCCCTTGGTGGAATGAGCAGATGAGAACAATTTGTTCCAGTGGCCATGAACGCAGATGAATGAGGTTCTGTGGAGCTCTTAGAGCTTGGTTAGACATTGAAGGTACCGAGGTCATTCACTGCATCTTGAGTCATCTCCATACCAAATACACAATGATCTTCCATACCAGAGACAAGGGCAATGAGAACTTAGAAAGGTGCAGCTATTAAAGGAGGTATCATTACTATAAGATATTTAATATGTATGGGAATGCCTGCCATCTAGGGGAGGGGGTGGAGGGAAGGAGGGGAAAAATTTGGAACAGAAGGGAGTACAAGGGATAATGTTGTAAAAAAAATTACCTATGAATATGTACTGTCAAAGAAAATGTTATACTTATAAAAATTAATAAGAAAAATTAAAAAAAAGAAATGAATTACATAGTACCTGAAAAAAAAAGCAGGTATGATGTGTCTGGCAAACAGATGGACTAAACTCTTGGTCCCATAACCTGCTGTATGTGA